>NC_074665.1:11755160-11825160 GCF_029448725.1 Salvelinus fontinalis
ATGGGGACATACTTCAGGGTATTGCAGTAGGCTATTACTTTCTATTAGCCACTTGTGTGAAATGTGTGATGAATGTCTAGATGACTAACCGTAACCCTAGATGACTGATGGTGAGGAGATGACAGTAGAAGCTGAAGCGATCGGTCCAATCATTATTTATAGAACAAGGACGTGATAGTGTGTGTGTGGGTGTGTGTTGACAGGAAACGGTCCTATACTTAGGGGGCAGTTGTGGAATTTTAATCACGTCTGAGAAGATTCCTGAAATTCTACAGCTGCCAAGTGCAAGGACAGTTAATATTACGTTGAGTTCTGTATGTTTTTTTTTTGAGTGTGTGTTTGTGCCTCTGTGTGCATGTCTCTGTGTGTGTGTTTTTGTATGTGTGCGTTTTTGTGTGTGTGTGTTTGTTGCGTCTCACTGCGTCAGGATGCGTACCTTCTCCACGGCTGAGTGTCGTCCAACCAGCTGTTTCCGTAGTTCTGAGATGTGATGATTGAACCTCTTCATGTCCTTCTTAAAGTTATCTCTGAACGTCAACAGAGGCTTCTCCACCTCACTCTGGAGCTGAAAGAGTTAAATCACAGAAGTTTAAAGGCAGACCTGTTTGGAAGGCCTATGCTTGAAGTTTTTTCCTGGTCAAGTCACATGGTTAGCAAAAACAGCTGGCCTTTCCTATAAATAGATAATAAATAATGATATATTTTGATGACATTTGTTTTGTTTTTGTGTTGTTATTTATGCCTGTATCTCACACAGCAAATGGGTCAGTGTTCCCTACAATGTAAAACCCAATGTGTTGTCATTACTCAAAACTGTCATTACTACTGCACTTAATAAACTGGCCACTTAGTGTATCTTAAGTACACCCATCTAGTACTGGGTCGAACGATCCTTTGCCTCCAGAACAGCCTGAACTCCTCGGGGCATTGAAACGTTGCTCAGTTGGTATCAAGGGACCTAACGTGTGCCAGGAAAACATTGCCCACACTAGTACACCACTGCCACCAGCCTGTACCGTTGACACCAGGCAGGATAGGGCCGTGGACTTGGCCCCATCCACTCCTCAGTTGTCCAGTGTTGGTGATCGTGTTGCCACTGGAGCCACTTCTTCTTGTTTTTAGCTGATAGGAGTGGAACCCAGTCGTCTGCTGCAGTAGCCCATCCGTGACAAGGACTGATGAGTTGTGTGTTCTGAGATGCCGTTCTGCACACCACTGCTGTGCTGCGCCGTTATCTGCCTGTTTGTGGCCCGCCTGTGAGCTTGTACGACTCTTGCCATTCTCCTTCGACCTCTCATCAACGAGCTGTTTTCAACCACAGGACCGCAGCTGACTGGATGTTGTTTGTTTGTAGCACCATTCTCGGTAAACCCTAGACACTGTGGTGCGCTATAAGCCCAGGAGGCCATTTCTGAGGTACTGGAACCGGTGCGCCTGGTGTTACGTTCCCCAGTTTCTGTGTTGTATTTCTTATGCATTCAACTGCCGGGCATACTGCATCTGAGATTCACAGTGTGCTCGGCCCGGACACAGGAGGTTTCACCTCTTTAACCGATGCTTGTGTAAATCAGGCTCGCAGACACATCCCACACACAAACTACATGAGAGAGGTCAGGAGGTCAGCTAGAGAGATTTAATATCTAATTCTATGTGTCGAGAGGTCAATGCCTCGCGGTCCTCTGAACAATTTCTCAATCATGTTGTTTTAGCAATGTTTATGTATCAGTGTTTATGTATCAGTGTATATGTGTTACGTTCCCCAGTTTCTGTGTTGTATTTGAGTGTGTGTGTTTCAGGAGATGGCTTCCTGGAAGCCTCCCCAACCAGCTGATTGGTCGACTCAATGGCTAATGGATGATTAGAGAGCTGACCCCGCCCCCTCGTCAAGATGCAGCTGTATCCAATTAGACTCCTGAAGCTATATAAATGCCAGTGTTCTGTTCAGGAGGAGAGAAATGATTAGAGAGAGAGAAGATTGAATATTTTGGAGAGATTAGAGAGAGAGAGATGATAGGCAGGCTGAGATCCTTGCTGGAGAATTAGATTATGATATAGTGTTGGTTGTTTAACAGAAAGTGTGGTATGTAATGTGTTAGTTGTTGTTGGTAGCAGATTTGATATGTTCTGTGTTTGTTGCTTTGTCAAAAGTTCTTTAGTGGCCTGAGTTAGTTTACTCAGTTTTGTTGTAAAGTGTTTGTGAAATTGTTAATCATTATTCTGTTTCATTTGTTCCCAGGGGGGAAGGAGAAGGCACTTTGGGAGTGCTTAGGCAAGAGGCCCGCGGGCATACATATACCCGTAGTATATTCACTGTCTAGGCACACTAGGTAAGACCTGGGCGGACCACCCCCTGTATTTTGGTTAGGGAACCAGGTGGTGCTAAGATAGGTAAGTAGTGGGTAGGCAGGTTAGATAGGAGACGGGGAGCTTTGATATTTACTTTCTTTCCTTTGGTTCCGTCCAGCCCCTTTTCCCCATATTACCGTGTAGGAAATAAATCCTAGTAACGGTAAATTCTGCCTTTGTTGTTCTTTCTCGCACCTACGGTCCATACCTCTTTCGCTTCACGGAGAGTTGAGTTGCAGCAGGGAGTTGCGTTCCCTCTTTATAGAGGCGTGCGTAACACCTGGCACTGACGATCGTACCACGCTCAAAGTTGCTTAGGTCACTCGTTTTGTCCATTCTAACATTCAATGGAACAGTAACTGAATGCCTCGATGCCTGTCTGCCTGCTTTATATAGCAAGCCACGTGACTCACTGTCTGTAGGAGTGGTTGGTGTACCTAATAAACTGAGTACAGTTACTTAAAGTGATTTTTGTCGTCACAATTCAAACCAATAGTGTCACTGTGATCATGTAGGAGGTCCACATTTGAGTTACATCAGCTTGATGTTTTTGTATTTGTTAGTGACAAAGAAATGGTTGTTAAATTCATTCAATTTCAGTCCTGTGGCCTTCATCAGGTTGAGTTCAACCAAGTTCTTCAGGCCACTTTGTTAAGATAAAACTAGACCCTCAAAATAAGGCCTTTTGATATATGTAATATATTGTCATATAGAGTTAGGCACACTGGGAAATATGCAAAGTAGGCGTTGTGTTAAAACAACACCCCAAAGGGAGTTACCGTAAAACTACAGGTATAATTTCCTTACACTGAGAATTCAAAAATATTTTAGAAATATGTAACTTTCACACATTAACAAGTCCAATACAGCAAATGAAAGATAAACATCTTGTTAATCTACCCATCGTGTCCAATTTTTAAAATGTTTTACAGCGTAAACACAACATATATTTATGTTAGATCACTACCAAATCCCAAAAACACACAGCCATTTTTCCCAGCCAAAGATAGTCACACAAGCAGAAATAGAGATAAAATTAATCACTAACCTTTGATAATCTTCATCAGATGACACTCATAGGACATCATGTTACACAATACATTTATGTTTTGTTCGATAATGTGCATATTTATATCCACAAATCTCGGTTTACATTGGCGCCATGTTCAGAAATGCCTCCAAAATATCCGGAGTAATTACAGAGAGCCACGTCAAATAACAGAAATACTCATAAACTTTGATGAAAGATACTTAAAGATACACTGATTCTTAATGCAACCGCTGTGTCAGATTTTTTTTTAACTTCTTATGGCTGCAAGGGGCAGCACTGAGTAACCTGAAAATAGGTGGCCATTTCAAACGGCCTCCTACTCAATTCTTGCTCGTTTTAATTATTTCTCTAAGTGAACCAGAACTCTTTCTGCAGCCCATATCCTATCCAGAAGTGAGATTTCCAAATGCGAGGTCTCTTTTCAAGAGCTTGTCTATAAAAGGGCATGTCACTTGGGACCATAGAAACACGTCATACGCCGTCCCCTGGGTGTCATGCGGAAGTGAGAGCAGAAAGGACTTGAATATCTCGTTCAGGGATTGAACATTGAATGTCACTTGGAGTGAGAGGACCGCCATAATTTTTTTTCTCCAAGACGCGAAGTTGGACTTTGTATTGCCTCCTGGAAAACTGTCGTTATACGTGAATATAACCTCCGGCTTCGATTTGACTTGATACATGTCACAATATCATCCTAAAGTATGTTTTTTCAATATAGTTTAATTATATTATTTACATTTATTCGGGACTTTAGACATGATGCTTTGGAAGAATTCTTTCATGAAGGAGAGGTTAGCGCCGCACGGCCAGTGTGCTTGCTAATTCAAGAGGGAAATAGTTCTTTCTGGATCCAAAAAAAGACGGTACTGGACAATGGACCCCTTTACAACATTCTGATGGAAGATCAACAAAGATAAGGACCCAATTTGGGATGCTATTTAATATATCTGTCGAGCTGTGCTATCGCTACCGATTACTTGGAATCAATGTTGTTGTGTGTTAGCCATTGCAGTAAGCTAATATAACGATATATTGTGTTTTCGCTGTAAAACACTTAAAAAATCGGAAATATTGTCTGTATTCACAAGATCTTTGTCTTTCATTTTGCTATACACCATATATTTTTCTGAAATGTTTTATGATGAGTAATTAGGTTGTTGACGTTGGTGTCTGTATTTACTCTGGCTACTCCCGTGCGATTTCTGACTGTAGCTATGATGGTAGCAGTAATGTAAAACAGATTTATAGCTAAAATATGCACATTTTTTGAACAAAACATAGATTTATTGTGTAACATGTTATAGGACTGTCATCTGAGGTAGTTATTTAGGTTGGTTCTAGGTTAGTTAGGTTGGCTTGTGCATGCTACTTGCATCTTACTTGTGCTGTGAAAAATGTCTGTCCTCTTTTTTATTTGGTGGTGAGCTAACATAAATATATGTGGTGTTTTCTCTGTAAAACATTTAAAAAATCGGACATGTTGGCTGGATTGACAAGATGTTTATCTTTCAAATGCTGTATTGGACTTGTTAATGTGTGAAAGTTAAATATTTAGAAAAAATAGATTTTGAATTTCGCGCCCTACAATTGAGCTGGATGTTGTCATAAGTGTACCGACGTCGGGACAGCCCGCCTAACAGGTTTTTTTAACTTTAGGAAAAAACATACCATGCAATAATCTGAGACGGCGCTCAGATAGAAACAACATTTCTCCGCCATGTTGGAGTCAACAGAAATACGAAATTACATCATAAATATTCCCTTACCTTTGATGATCTTTCATCAGAATGCAGTGCCAGGAATCCTAGTTCCACAATAAATCGTTGTTTTGTTCGATAATGTCCATTACTTATGTCGAATTAGCAACTTTTGCTAGCATGTGTAGTTCACATGTCCAAACGCTGGCGCCGGTCCAGGCGAACTCGGACGAAAACTTCAAAAAGTTATATTGCAAGTCGAATAAACTGGCCAAACTTAGTAGAGAATCAATCTTCAGGATGTTGTTATCATATATATCCAATAACGTTCCAACCGGAGCATTTCTTCATTCCACGTTCTACTGACTGTTGACATCTAGTGGAAGGCGTAGGAAGTGCAAACAGATCCATATATTACAGAATTGAATAGGCGAAGACTTTCACATCGACCCTTCTCAGAATTCTCACTTTCTGTTTGGAAGTTTGCCTGCCATATGAGTTCTGTTATACTCACAGACATAATTCAAACAGTTTTAGAGACTTCAGAGTGTTTTCTATCCAATAGTAATAATATGCATATATTATCATCTGGGACAGAGTAGGAGGGTAGACATCAATAATGTGAGCCCTTTGGGTCCTGCCATAGACTTAGATTAGAAGTGCCCTTCTAAAAGGCTCAAGGTCATTGGCCACAGATAAAATGACGTCAAATCACTCTGATTGGACTGTACATATCAACATCAGACTTTCAAAATCTTAGCTAGCAGTCATCATCATGAATCAAGTCAACATTCTACTGGAAAATCCTTTTTAATCCTTGTCATATGAAGAGAAATAATAAAGAGAAATTATAGATAAAACGTATCGGTGCTAATCAGCCATAAACATTACACAATAAGTTGGAAGTCCGTACACATCTTGAGCAACCGCGGCATTCAAACGAGGCTGCGATGAAAACTAATGGGACTGTAGCGACAGTGTTGGCATCAACATCCGGGGTGTAAAGTGCAACAGAACATTGTACTGTCTACACTCGGTTTGTTGTTTATATTAAAACATTTTCATGAAATCGATTTTAATCCGAACTAAAGTTTTGTTGCTAAGGATTCCACGATGCGGTTAGCCTTTACGGCTGGGACAGCAAGTTTGTGTTCTCTTTTTTGTGTGGATTCTGCGAGTGCTAGCTGGCTGTTCTACAGACACCTGTCGTCGTCATGGAAAAGACTCATTGTTATCTTTTCGTAAAACAACTGGTTGCAGTAAAGAGCCAATCTGGATACTAAGGAGATCCTGAGGGAAATCGACGAGTACCAATAGCTTTATGCTATGGAGGAACAACATTCTCCATCATGGAAAGATCTTTCCTGTCAGGTTTTGGCCAGGACTGTTCAGGTTTTGGTCACTAGATGTCCCCATTGCACCTTTTTTGTACCTTTTGTTTTTCCTTGCTCTAATTATTGTTTGCACCTGTGTGTCGTTCCCTTGTTAGTATTTAAACCCTGTGTGTTCCTCAGTTCCTTGCTCAGTGTTTGTATGTTAGCACCCAGTCCCAGCCCAAGCCTTGTTCTGAACATATGATTCTCTTATTGGATTTTCCAGAGGTTCTCTGGTTTAGTTCTTGTGAGTAGTCTTTTGAGGTTTGTTTTTCCCTGCTGTTTTTACCACTTTGTGGAGTTTCTTTGTATTTTGGAGGATATCCATTTTGTGCTTCTTGACTTTATGTTTGGACATTGTGGATTTAGATTCTTTGCCTGAAGATTTTGTTCTTTAATTAAACCACCATCTCTAGTACTGCTGTGTCTGCCTCATCTTCTGGGTTCTGACGATTATTAGTGACTGTTTCTCGCACCGGGTCCTGACAGAAACACTGAGCCATTATTATGAACCCAGAGGCAGCCAGTACCCAGGATTTTTGTTCCATCCTGTCCCACCACGAGGGGACTGTCCAACGCCACGAAGCTGCTCTGGTTCAGCAAGAGGCCTTAATGGCTAGACATTCTCAACTTCTGTCAGAGATCTGCTTTATGGAAGTCAGCATTTCTGATTGACTTTCCCCGGCAACCGCTTCTGCTCCAGTTCATCAGATTCAAGTACCCCTGGCAGTTAACTCCCTGGCTGAACCTCGTCTGCCGCCTCCCCAACGGTTCTCAGGTGATCCGAGTGTTTGTAAGGGGTTTTTCACCCAATGTTCTCTCTCCTTTGAGCTACAACCATCGTCGTTTCCCACCAACGGGTCCAAGATAGCATATATCATCACCCTGCTGTCGGAAAAAGCCCTAGCCTGGGCTACTGCTGTGTGGGATTCCCAAAGTCCCTGCTGTGCCAGCTACTCTACCTTTGCTGAAGAATTCAAGCGAGTGTTTCAAGGTCCTACCAACGGCCCTGACTCAGCCAAACAGCTCCTGACTCTCCGCCAAGGTCGGCGCAGCGTGACGGACTATGCCATCCAGTTCCGCACTGTGGCAGCAGCAAGTGGCTGGAACAACGAGGCGCTCACAGTGTGTTTTTTGAAGGGTCTTTCTGACACCATCCAAGATGAACTGGCCACTCGGGAACCACCGGACAACCTCGAGTCCCTTATCAAGTTGGCTTCGCGCATAGACCAGCGTCTGAGAGAGAGAGAACTCAACCGTAGACCTCTCACCCTAGCTCCTATCGGTTCCATCTCCGAGTCTCCACCTTTATCCTCACTGGCTCCACCAGAACCCATGCAGGTTGGACGCATCTCCCAGGCTGAGAGAGACCGCCGGATGAGGGAGCGATGCTGTCTATATTGCGGCAAACCGGGCCATTTCCGCTCCACGTGTCCCGGGCTCCAGGGAAACGCACTCTCCCGTGCAGGCCTGGGAGGACTGTAACGGGAAACATAACCTCCTCCCATCCATCCAACTCCCGCCTGCTCATTCCAGTTACCCTTTCCTGGGACGACCACGAGTTTCCTCTTCAAGCCTTGGTAGACTCTGGAGCCGCAGGTAACTTCATGGATGGGGTCTGGGCGAAGGAGAATGGCGTTCCCTCTGAACCTCTAAGTGACCCCATAAGGGTTACTACGTTGGATAGAAGCCCTTTGGGATCTGGACTTGTCACTCGTGCCACTACCCCCTTGCGACTTTCAGTTTCCCAACACCAGGAAGTGATGAACTTTCATCTGATCTCCTGTTCCGAGTTCCCTCTCGTCCTTGGTTACCCCTGGCTTCACAGCCATAACCCTCACATCGACTGGTCTGTGGGCACTATCAAGCAGTGGGGTCCTACGTGCCAAGCCACTTGTATGTTCCCCGAGTTCCCCTCCCGAGTCTCTAGAATCCATCGACCTGTCCCGAGTT
This sequence comes from Salvelinus fontinalis, assembly GCF_029448725.1. Taxonomy (NCBI): domain Eukaryota; kingdom Metazoa; phylum Chordata; class Actinopteri; order Salmoniformes; family Salmonidae; genus Salvelinus; species Salvelinus fontinalis. Next base: position 11,763,581 of record NC_074665.1, read on the forward strand.
CCCGAGTGTTACCATGACCTCAAACCGGTATTTAGCAAACAGAGGGCCACCAAACTACCACCCCATAGACCTTACGATTGCACCATCGACCTATTTCCGGGGACCTGCCCTCCCAGGGGTCGGATCTTTTCCCTTTCTCCTCCCGAACGAGCTGCTATGGATACCTACATCAAGGATGCTCTGGCAGCAGGCCTCATGCGTCCATCTACCTCGCCGGCGGGAGCAGGGTTTTTCTTTGTGGCCAAGAAAGACGGTGGATTACGACCTTGCATCGACTACCGGGGACTCAATGCCATAACCGTTCGTAACCGCTACCCGCTACCCCTTATGGCCACAGCCTTTGAGCTGCTCCAGGAAGCAGTTGTCTTCACTAAGCTTGACCTGCGGAACGCATACCATCTTGTGCGGATCAAACCTGGGGACGAGTTGAAGACCGCTTTCAACACGCCTACTGGTCACTACGATTACTCGGTGATGCCCTTCGGCCTGACCAACGCCCCGGCTGTGTTCCAAGCGCTCATAAACTATGTGCTTAGGGATATGCTTAACATCTTCGTGTTTGTTTACTTGGATGACATCCTCATCTTTTCGAGCTCCCTTCAAGAACACACTAAGCATGTCAGACAAGTGCTCAAACGCCTCCTAGACAGCCATTTGTACGTTAACCTGTCTAGGATGAGGGTGCCGCTAGCGGCACACCCCCCCCCCACCCCCACTGAAAAGGCAGGGCCGCGAAATTCAAAAAAAAAATATTTTTTAAATATTTAACTTTCACACATTAAAGTCCAATACAGCTAATGAAAGACACAGATCTTGTGAATCCAGCCAACATGTCCGATTTTTAAAATGTTTTACAGGGAAGACACAATATGTAAAGATGTAAATCTATTAGCTAAAAACACATTAGCATAATCCACCATCTTTTCTTTGTCCACCAACAACAGTAGCTATCACTAATTCGGCTAAACTAAGATATTTATAGCCCCTAACCAAGAAAAAAACTCATCAGATGACAGTCTGATAACATATTTATGGTATGGGATAGGTTTTGTTAGAAAAATGTGCATATTTCAGGTAGATGGCATAGGTTACAATTGCACCCACCGTCACAAATGGACTAGAATAACTACATAGAGCAAAGTGTTTACCTACTTACTAATCATCAAACATTTCGTAAAAATACACAGCATACACTAATCGAAAGACACAGATCCTGTGAATACAGACAATATTTCAGATTTTCTAAGTGTCTTACAGCGAAAACACAATAAATCGTTATATTAGCATAGCACATGTGCAAACATTACCCCAGCATTAATTCTAGCCAAAGTGAGCGATAACGTAAACATCGCCAAAATATATTATTTTTTTCACTAACCTTCTCAGAATTCTTCAGATGACACCCCTGTAACATCACATTACAACATGCATATACAGTTTGTTCGAAAATGTGCATATTTAGCCACCAAAATCATGGTTAGACAATGGGGAAAGTAGCCCAGCTGGTGAGAAAATGTCCGTGCGCCATATTAGACAGTGATCTACTCGTATACATAAATACTCATAAACGTGACAAAAAAATATAGGGTGGACAGCGATTGATAGACAATTTAATTCTTAATACAATCGCGGAATTACATTTTTTAAATTATCCTTACTTTTCAATACAGTTTGCGCCAAGCGAAGCTACGTCAAAAAACATGGCGTCCTAAGCCACTAACATTTTTCGACAGAAACACGATTTATCATAATAAAAATGTCCTACTTTGAGCTGTTCTTCCATCAGTATCTTGGGCAAAGGATCCTTTCTTGGGTCTAATCGTCTTTTGGTGGAAAGCTGTCCTCTTGCCATGTGGAAATGCCAACTGCGTTCAGCATGAACTGGAAGCGTGCCCAGCGATTCACAGCGTTTCAGAAATAAATGTCCCAAAATCGCACTAAACGGATATAAATTGCTATAAAACGCTTTAAATTAACTACCTTATGGTGTTTTTAACTCCTATAACGAGTCTTAACATGACCGGAGAAAGATTACTCCCAACACTAATGCTTGGAACAGGTGTGGGTCGGTGTCCTCCACGCGCATGACGCAGCTGCAAAAGACTTACTAGCTACAGGGTTTTTTAATTTATAGTGCCTGTGAACGCGCAATCGACCCCATTCAAATCGTCATCACGTAAAGGCATCCAGGGGAAGACGTAAGCAGTGTCCGTATACTCATAGGAATAACATTGGCTTTAAAACTGACTCCAGAACAGTGGCCAAAATTTCTGAAATCTGACTCCATGTCAGGGAAATTGCTGTAGAATGGGTTCTGTTCCACTTAGAGACAAAATTTCAACTCCTATAGAAACTATAGACTGTTTTCTATCCAATAATAATATGCATATTGTACGATCAAGAATTTTGTAGGAAGCCGTTTCAAAAATTACACGATTAGCATAAATAGTGACAACAGCGCCCCCAGCCTCAACAGGTTAAGCCGGAAAAGTGTGAATTCCATTCCTCTCGAGTACAATTCCTGGGATTTATAGTGGAACCCGGTCGAGTCCAGATGGACCCTAAGAAGGTAGGGGCGGTAGCGGATTGGCCCACCCCCAAGTCCGTTAAGGAAGTTCAGCGTTTCCTGGGCTTCACCAACTTTTACCGCAAGTTCATCAAGAACTTCAGCTCGGTGGCAGCCCCTCTCTCAGCTGTAACCAAGGGTGGCAACACAAGGTTTCTTTGGGGAAGAGAAGCTGAGACGGCCTTCCAAGGACTCAAGCAGCGCATCCTCTCTGCTCCCATCCTGACACTACCAACGGCGGATGAACCTTTTGTGGTGGAGGTAGACGCATCAGAGGTTGGTGTTGGAGCTGTCCTGTCTCAGAGGGGTGAAGACAAGAAGCTTCATCCTTGCGCCTTCTTCTATCACCGGCTTACCCCGGCCGAGAGGATTTACGATGTGGGGGATCGTGAACTCCTAGCGGTTAAGATGGCATTGAAGGAATGGAGACACTGGCTCGAGGGGGCTTCTCAACCGTTTCAAGTGCTTACGGACCACAAAAATCTGGAGTATATCCAGCAGGCGAAGCGGTTGAACCCCAGGCAAGCTCGATGGTCTCTTTTCTTCAGCCGATTTCAGTTTATCCTCACCTATAGACCCGGGTCGAAGAATCTCAAACCGGACGCCTTGTCACGAATCTACTCTCCTGCCATTCGAGAAGATTCTGACATGACTGTCCTTCCTGCCGCTAAGATCGTGGCTCCGATCTCGTGGCAAGTGGAGGATACCGTGAAACAAGCTCAAGCCATCGAACCGGGCCCTGGAGGAGGTCCTGCCAATCGGTTGTTTGTTCCCAAGGCAGCAAGGTCCCAAGTCCTTCTGTGGGGGCACTCCTCTCGCCTCACCTGTCACCCGGGCGTAGGTCGCACCTTGGAGTTCATCCAGCGTAAGTTCTGGTGGCCCACCATAAAAGAAGACGTTGCCACTTTCGTCAAGGCCTGTTCCGTGTGCTGCCAGGGCAAATCTTCTCACCTCCGCCCTCAAGGACTCCTTCACCCTTTATCTATTCCCCACCGACCCTGGTCCCATATCTCGTTGGACTTTATTACTGGACTGGCCTTCCTCCGTCCCATGGTAATACTACGATCCTAGTCATCATCGACAGGTTTTCTAAGGCGGCCAGGTTTGTTCCCTTGACCAAATTACCTTCTGCCAAGGAAACAGCTGAGTTGGTGATTAACCATGTGTTCCGAGTCTTTGGCATTCCGCAAGATATGGTTTCCGACAGAGGTCCCCAGTTCGCCTCAAGGTTTTGGAAGGCCTTCTGACAACTCATAGGGGCCACGGCCAGTTTATCTTCAGGGTACCATCCAGAGTCCAACGGCCAAACTGAGAGGATGAATCAGGAGCTGGAAACCACCCTCAGATGTATGGTTTCCAACAACCCGTCCACATGTTCATCCTTCATTGTTTGGGCGGAGTACGCGCACAACACCTTGTGCTCCTCCTCCACTGGTATATCCCCGCATGAGTGTCAGTTTGGCTATGCTCCTCTATTGTTCCCGGACCAGGAGGCAGAAGTCAGAGTGCCTTCAGCCTCGAGGTTCATCAGACGCTGTCGGCTTACGTGAAAGAAGGCACGTCTTAATCTTCTGCGTTCCTCACAGCAGTACCAACGACAAGCCAACAGACGTCGCCGTCCCGGTCCTACCCTGTACCCCTGCCAGAGAGTATGGCTCTCAACAAAGAACTTACCGCTACGGGTGGAGTCTCGCAAGCTGTCCCAGAGATTCATCGGTCCCTTTAAGATTGCCAGGAGAGTCAATCCCGTTACTTTTCGCCTGCACTTACCCAGATCCCTTAAGATCAATCCAACATTTCACATTTCTTTATTAAAACCTGTTGTTTTTTCTCCCCTTATCCCGGCAGGCAGACCTCCCCCTCCGCCCCGTGTCATCGGTGGCCAGTCGGCTTATACCGTCCACCGGATACTGGATTCCCGCCGGGTGCAGTGGTCCTGGCAGTATCTGGTGGACTGGGAAGGCTACGGTGCCGAGGAGCGCTCCTGGGTTCCTGCCAAGGACATACTGGACCCTGACCTCATTCGTCAGTTCAGGACCCTCCACCCTGAGAAGGCTGGTAAGAACGTCAGGAGCCGTTCCTAGGAGGGGGATTCTGTCAGGTTTTGGCCAGGACTGTTCAGGTTTTGGTCACTAGATGTCCCCATTGCACCTTTTTTGTACCTTTTGTTTTTCCTTGCTCTAATTATTGTTTGCACCTGTGTGTCGTTCCCTTGTTAGTATTTAAACCCTGTGTGTTCCTCGTTCCTTGCTCAGTGTTTGTTTGTTAGCACCCAGCCCCAGCCCAAGCCTTGTTCTGAACATATGATTCTCTTATTGGATTTTCCAGAGGTTCTCTGGTTTAGTTCTTGTGTATTTTTGAGTAGTCTTTTGAGGTTTGTTTTTCCCTGCTGTTTTTACCACTTTGTGGAGTTTCTTTGTATTTTGGAGGATATCCATTTTGTGCTTCTTGACTTTATGTTTGGACATTGTGGATTTAGATTCTTTGCCTGAAGATTTTGTTCTTTAATTAAACCACCATCTCTAGTACTGCTGTGTCTGCCTCATCTTCTGGGTTCTGACGATTATTAGTGACTGTTTCTCGCACCGGGTCCTGACACTTTCCATTTTTTCTGGGATTCCTGAGGACGCATCCAATAATCCAGAGGGCGCGATCAGAGAATTCATGCAATCCACCTTGAAACTTCCTATAGAGACTGTTAAAGTTAATTATGATGCAACTATGATGGTGATACGATATGGATTACAATTATCATCATGAATATTAAGGCTATACGCACTACATGTTACACACATAGACACTCAACCATGTAAATTGGCAGAGTTATTATTTATTTGGACATCACACATGATAGTCTTACTCTTATACAGACATAATACACACTCTCACTACATCACATCCAATATCCTACACATCAACCTACTCAGATTTGCTACACACATAATATCTTGTCTCAATTTTATAGCATGTGCGGCATTGGCTCACAGGCAAACAGGAAAGGGAATAAAACAAATATTGCTAGAACCTATTTCTTGAATTCTAAATATCAGAAAGTTCTAGTTTTGACCTTCATAATACCTCTGATGGCAGTAACTTTATAAGCACTAATTATGGTCAATTTAGACTGAGAATAGTATCTAGTTATGGTAAGGGGTGAAATAAGTATAGCCATTTATAATTGTAACGGATTAGCAGATTATAAAAAAAGAAGATCAGTCTTTACATGGCTAAAAGAAAAGGAATATACCATATACTGTTTACAGGAAATTCACTCTACATCCTTAGATGAAGTTGTGTAGAAAAAGGAATGGGGTGGTGAAATACTTTTCTGTCATGGACAAAGGAACTCAAAGGGTGTGATGATATTAATTAACAAAAATGTCAATCTGTGTCACGTTCCTGACCTGTTTTCCATTGTTTTTGTATGTGTTTAGTTGGTAAGGGCGTGAGTTGGGGTGGGCATTCTATGTTATGTGTTTCTATGTTGGGTTTAATGTGTTGCCTGATATGGTTCTCAATTAGAGGCAGATGTTTGACGTTTCCTCTGATTGAGAACCATATTAAGGTAGGCTGTTCTCACTGTTTGTTTGTGGGTGATTGTCTTCCGTGTCTGTGTATGTCGCACCACACGGTACTGTTTCGTTTTCGTTCGTGTATGTTGTCTGTTCCTGTTCGTGCGTTCTTCGTGTTTATGTAAGTTCACATGTTCAGGTCTGTCTACATCGTTTTGTTGTTTTGTAATTTTCAAAGTGTTTTTCAACTTCGTCTTAATCTTTAAATAAATCATTATGGATTCAACCTACGCTGCATTTTGGTCCGACCCTTACTCCTCCTCCTCGTCTGAGGAGGAGGCATTAGACGATCGTTACAATCTGAATGTGCTAATAGTCAGGAATGATTCGCAAGGAAGGTGGATCCTTTTGAATATGAAAGTGGACGAAAAAGAGATTTGTCTCATTAATCTATATGCTCCAAATCAGGATGACGCACACTTCTTTGAAAAAATGTATACCAATTTATTGAACTGACAGGCAACAAATGATCTAATCATTATGGTAGGAGACTATAACACAGTGTTAAGTACATCAATGGACCGTAAAGGTAATCACTCTACAAACTATCATCACCGAGCCCTTAAGGAAATCACAAATATTATGGACACATTAGAAATAGTGGATATGTGGAGACAAAAAAAAAACAACCTAGTGAGATATACACTGAGGGAAAAAAGTATTTGATCCCCTGCTGATTTTGTACGATTGCCCACTGACAAAGAAATGATCAGTCTGTAATTTTAATGGTAGGTTTTTTTGAACAGTGAGAGACAGAATATCAACCAAAAAATCCAGAAAAACGGATGTAAAAAATGTTATAAATTGATCTGCATTTTAATGAGGGAAATAAGTATTTGACCCCTCTGCAAAACATGACTTAGTACTTGGTGGCAAAACCCTTGTTGGCAATCACAGAGGTCAGACGTTTCTTGTAGTTGGCCACCAGGTTTGCACACATCTCAGGAGAGATTTTGTCCCACTCCTCTTTGCAGATCTTCTTCAAGTCATTAAGGTTTCGACGCTGACGTTTGGCAACTGGAACCTTCAGCTCCCTCCACAGATTTTCTATGGGATTAAGGTCTGGAGACTGGCTAGGCCACTCCAGGACCTTAATGTGCTTCTTCTTGAGCCACTCCTTTGTTGCCTTGGCCGTGTGTTTTGGGTCATTGTCATGCTGGAATACCCATCCACGACCCATTTTCAATACCCTGTCTGAGGGAAGGAGGTTTTCACCCAAGATTTGACGGACATGGCCCCGTCCATCGTCCCTTTGATGCGGTGAAGTTGTCCTGTCCCCTTAGCAGAAAAACACCCCCAAAGCATAATGTTTCCACCTCCATGTTTGACGGTGGGGATGGTTTCTTGGGGTCATAGGCAGCATTCCTCCTCCTCCAAACACGGCAAGTTGAGTTGATGCCAAAGAACTCAATTTTGGTCTCAATCTGACCACAACACGTTCACCCAGTTGTCCTCTGAATCGTTCAGATGTTCATTGGCAAACCTCAGACGGGCATGTATATGTGTTTTCTTGAAAAGGGGGACCTTGCGGGCGCTGCAGGATTTCAGTCCTTCACGGCGTAGTGTGTTACCAATTGTTTTCTTGGTGATTATGGTCCCAGCTGCCTTGAGATCATTGACAAGATCCTCCTGTGTAGTTCTGGGCTGATTCCTCACCGTTCTCATGATCATTGCAACTCCACGAGGTGAGATCTTGCATGGAGCCCCAGGCCGAGGGAGATTGACAGTTCTTTTGTGTTTTTTCCATTTGCAAATAATCGCACCAACTGTTGTCACCTTCTCACCAAGCTGCTTGGCGATGGTCTTGTAGCCCATTCCAGCCTTGTGTAGATCTACAATCTTGTCCCTGACATCCTTGGAAAGCTCTTTGGTCTTGGCCATGGTGGAGAGTTTGGAATCTGATTGATTGATTGCTTCTGTGGACAGGTGTCTTTTATACAGGTAAGAAACTGAGATTAGGAGCACTCTCTTTAAGAGTGTGCTCCTAATCTCAGCTCGTTACCTGTATGAAAGACACCTGGGAGCCAGAAATCTTTCTGATTGAGAGGGGGTCAAATACTTATTTCCCTCATTAAAATGCAAATCAATTTATAACATTTTTGACATGTGTTTTTCTGGATTTTTTTGTTGTTATTCTGTCTCTCACTGTTCAAATAAACCTACCATTTAAATGATAGACTGATCATTTCTTTGTCAGTGGGCAAATGTACAAAATCAGCAGGGGATCAAATACTTTTTTCCCCTCACTGTACATGGAGGAGACTTAATCAAGCTAGTCGTCTTGACTACTTTCTTGTCTCTTTCTCTCTTGCATCAAAGGTTAAAAAAGTTTTAATAGGAGACAGAATGCGATCAGATCATCATCTAATTGGCATTCACATAACTATAGATTTTCCACGTGGACGGGGATATTGGAAATTTAATAAAAGTTTAATGGAGGACAACTTGTTTTTAACTAAGATAAAATAATTTATAACTGTCACGACTTCCGCCGAAGTCGGTCCCTCTCCTTGTTCGGGCGGCGTTCGGCGGGCGACGTCACCGGCCTTCTAGCCATCGCCAATCCACTTTTCATTTTCCATTTGTTTTGTCTTTGTCTTACACACCTGGTTTCAATCCCCCAATTACCTGTTCATTATTTAACCCTCTGTTCCCCCATGTTTGTTTGTGAGTGATTCTTTCTATGTAGGAAGTCCGTTATTGTGGGCTCTGTTTTTGTATTGCATTTTATTATATGTTGAGTAAAATACGTTTATTTACTCATATCTGCTGTCCTGCGCTTCACTCCTATACACCAGCTACACATAGACCTCCTGAAAATAACTGCATTTTTCCAGTATAATATAGGTTCAGCAAATCCCCTTATTGTTTGGAATACCTTTAAATGTACCTTCAGGGGTCATTCAATTCAATATTCATCAATAATAAAAAAGCAGTTTCTGGCAAAAGAAACAAGACTAACAAGGGAAATCCATGAACTAATAGTACAGGTAGATAGCAATAAAAACGATACTACAGAGATACAAAATAAGTTACAGGAAAAACTAAAAGAACTTGAGGAACTTATTCAAAAACGATCTAATGTAATCTATTACAAAAATAAAGCAAACTGGATGGAATATGGAGAAAAAAAATTCTTCCTGAATTTCCAATACAGGAACGCTAACAAAAAATGTGCAGAAACTCGTTACTGAAGACGGAGTCATCTATGATTCTCCGAATTATATGTTAAAAGAGGAAGTTAATTATTTTAGGCATATGTTCTCTTTTCCGTCTCATCCTTTCCCACTGAATGAAGATTATGGTAAGGAATTCTTTCCAAGTAATATAAAAAATGGAAAATTAACAAATGACCAGAAAAAGATCAGTGCGAAGGCCAAATTACAGAGGAATAACTTTTTGAGGCTATAATATCCTTTTAGTCTGGAAAAACCCCAGGGCTTGATGGCCTACCGGTAGAGGTATATCAAGTATTTTTTGATATAATAAAAGCTCCATTGTTAGATTGTTTTAACTACTCCTATAGAAATGGTAGTCTGTCAGGTACTCAGCAGGAAGGTCTGATTTCTCTATTATTAAAACAAGGCCCAGATGGCAAATATAAAGACGCAGTCTATCTAAAACACTGGAGGCCCCTTACACTTCAATGTTGTGATGCAAAATGCTTAGCACTCAGAATTAAAAGGGTTTTACCAGGTATTGTTCATCCTGATCAGACAGGTTTTTTACATTGACGATACATTGGAGACAATATACGACAACTACTAGAAATAATAGAACATCATGAAACATATTGTAACGGCGGTCCTCCTCCTCTTCAACCGAAAAGGAGGAGTAGTGATGGAACCAAGGCGCAGCGGGTTGTGAACACATAATTTATTAAAGAAAACACGAACTTGACTAATAAACTAAGAAAACAACAAACGGTGTAGACAGACCTGGACGACGAACTCACATAAACACGAAGAACGCACGAACAGGGAAAATAGCCTACACATAAAAATGACGATAAACAAAACAAACCGAACAGTCCCGTATGGTGCGACAAACACAGACACAGGAGACAACCACCCACAACGAACACTGTGAAACAACCTACCTAAATATGACTCTTAATTAGAGGAACGCCAAACACCTGCCTCTAATTAAGAGCCATACCAGGCAACCCATAAACCAACATAGAAACAGAAAACATAGAATGCCCACCCAAACTCACGTCCTGACCAACTAACACATACAACAAACTAACAGAAATAGGTCAGGAACGTGACACATATAAGAAGCGAGGAATGGTATTTATAGCAAATTTTGAAAAGGCATTTGATAAAGTAAGACTGGATTTTATTTACAAATGCCTGGATTTTTTTAATTCCGGTAATTCTCCTATAAAATGGGTAAAAGAAATGTATAGCAACCCCAGGTGTAAAATAGTAAATAACGGCTACTTCTCAGAGAGTTTTGAATTGTCAAGAGGAATTAAACAAGGGTGTCCGCTGTCACCATATCTATCCATTATGGCCATCGAAAGCTATTAAAATCAGATCCAATAACCACATTAGAGGATTAGAAATCCAAGGCTTACAAAACAAAGGTGTCCATGTATGCCGATGACTCAAGTTATATATTAAGTCCGCCAGCTAGATCCCTGCAATGTCTCATTGAAGATCTAGATAACTTTTCTGAACTCTCTGGACTAAAACCTAATTATGATAAGTGTACAATGTTACGTATTGGATCCTTAAAAAAGGTTGTTGGTGCATTGGGGGGTTCTTCGGTGTGGGGGTTCATTTTGTTGGTTGTTGGTGCATTGGGGGGTTCTTGGGGGAATGGAATGAATTGTATTTTTTATTTTTATTCCTGGGGGGCTGTGGGAGGGGTCTCGAATGGTTGAGGGACAGCTATTGGGGAACTGTGGGGGGATCTTGGAGGGTTCGGTTTCACGTTTTTGCACTGGTGGTAGATTGATCAACATGCCCTTGAGCAGGGCATTGACCCTGGTTGCTTCTGTGTGTTGCTCTGAATGGGAATCTGTTGGATGACTGGTATGATGTCGTTGTTGAGTGGCTTCACTGCAAGTATACTGTATGATTCAAATATTCAATAAATACATCTAATAATTTTTTTTTAAAGGTGGAAATCGCAAATTCAACAATGAGTTGTTTGGAAGGAATTGGTGACAGTTGCTAACCACAAGCATTGGAACTGGGAAGTCGGGAATAAACGCGCTCAGACAGGGAAAATACGTTTTGAACGGTCATCCAACTCAGAATTGTAATTCTTTCTCTTTCTTTGATGACAAAATTTTCCAAAGTAGGACCGCCGCGCACAACATTGTGAGTCCAAAAATGTCTTATATGCTGCTGCATAAATTATATAATATGCCAGGGAGATATGGTCAGCCATATCAGCTATGTTTTTAAAAAAGGCAGTAAACGAGGCTGAATGAATAATTTCGCTGCCAGACAAGGCTCTGCTGATAGCCAGGCAGTGATAAGGATTCACTCCATGGTTCTGAAAAGAAAGCTCTGCTGTTGGGACAGCTTTATGTAGGCCCTAACAGTTTGTGGGTACCACTTGTCGCCATTATAGTGCAATTAATGTATTGTTTAGTGTTGTGTTGTGTAGTGGCTTTGCTGGCATGTATCTAACATTTTTTTGCCCCACCAAGATTTACATGCTAAAATCACCACTGATCATAAGGTTTTTCTTTGAGGGCCTAGTTATACCCTAACACAATGGTGAAACTCCTGGTTTATAGTGATGTTACGTTTGATACTGGCGCTCCAAGGTATGCGCCGAACCCGCCAAGCAGCTACCTTCGAAGCAGTGTGCCGATGTGTGTATCCCTTCATCAGAAGCATCAATGACATCCGAAGCGTCGTTTGCTCACGTGCTTGTTGCAAAACGCCCAGATCCCAATGAGTTCGCTGTGGTTATGGTGCTTTCTTCGATGAAGCTGCTTTCAAACACCGACCTCTAATGGATACCGCAGATACCGTGGATAGATTTAGTTTGGGTTTTGTAATTACACCTGACCGGTAGCTTAGCAGGTAAAGTAGGAAACTTTGGAACATGAGGGTGTGAGGTTGAATCCTGCTGAAGGTGCACTATTTTGAAAATAGTTTTATGTGAATCCACACTATATGCACTGTTGTTCAAATCATTTATTTGATTTAGTATAGTATAAACGTCTGTCTTAAGCATCCTAAATAATGCCAAAATAGTTAACTTGAAGGTAAAAGGGAAAGCATGACGTAAGATGCGAACGTGATATTCCAATTGATTGTACGGTGCTAAAGCCAACGACTTATCGCTGTGCCATTAAGATTTGATTAAGAAGACACATTTCAGTTGAATACATTCAGTTGGACAACTGACTAGGTATCCCCCCTTTCCCTTTCCCTACATCAGTAGAGGGGAAAAAAGTATATCTGATAATTACACATTGCTATCTATTACTGACCAGCAGATGTCCCTAATGTATGTTGTGAACGAATAAAGAAACTCAGAGTAATGAACCAATTTTCAAGACAACTGATTGGAAAGCCTCAATGCTTCAGGAAGCTTAGTTTCCCCATCACTACTGGTTTACAGGCCACGTCAGGCCTGCAAATCACATTATGCTGGTTTGCAATGTGATGTTTAATTCCTATTGGAATCCAACCGGAGTTAGGATATCCAACAAGTGGAATTGTTGATCACCTGCAACATGCATTCAGAATGAGTGTCAGGGCAGGGAAGACTGAATACTGAGACAACTTCAATCATCTCAACTGGAACAACCATCTCAGTAATGGGTGCAATAGATCCAATTACTAACAGATTGGATTAGTTTATTAAGAAATCTGAATGTTATTTATCTTTGTTTAGCATCAAATGTATCAACCAATCAACGTGCATGCAAAAACACAGATACTGTATTACTATAAAAGCACGTGGGAAAAGTACCCAATTGTCATACTTGAATAAAAGAAAAGATAGAAATAATAGAAAATGACTCAAGTAAAAGTGAATGTCTCCCAGTAAAATACTACTTGAGTAAAAGTCTAAAAGCATTTGGTTTTAAATATATGTAAGTATCAAAAGTAAATGTAATTGCTAAAATGTACTTAAGTACTGAAAATAAAATACAAAGTATAAATCATTTCAAATTCCCTATATTAAACAACATTTTATTTTTAGTTTTTATTTACGGATAACCAGGGGCCCACTCCAACACAGACAACATTTACAAACAAAGCATGTGTGTTTAGTGAGTCTGCCAGATCAGAGGCAGTAGAGATGACCAGGGATCTTCGTTTGATACGTGAGTGAATTGGACCATTTTCCTGGCATGCTAGCCATTCAAAATGTAACAAATACTTTTGAGTGTCAGGGAAGATGTATGGAGTAAAAAGTACATAAGTGTCTTTAGGAATGTAAAATTAAGTACAGATACCCCCAGAAACGACTTAATAAGTAGTACTTTCAAGTATTTTTACTTAAGTGCTTTACACCACTGAATAAAATAAACAATTCGGGAAAATCTCCCTGCAATAGAGCATGCCGGGAAATATTATATTTGTGGTTCTTTGTAGAACTCTCCCTGGCTTCCAAAGAATCATAAAAAAAACCTTCTTAAAACGATTCTTAGAATGTTAAAGGTTCTAGGTAGAACCCTTTGCCTTACAAACTGATCAAAACAGTTATTGGTAGAACCCTATCCCTCTGCAAATAACCCTTTTGGAAGCATTTTTTCTAAGAGTGTACACAACAGATTAAATGGAATATAATTGCCTTCTGAAGTGTAAAGTGTTTTCCTTTGAATAAAGAATAAAGTCCAGTGTGTTACATTTGAGTAAAGTGTAACATAATGTGTTCTACCTTAGAGGAGAACTTGAGGTGAACCTCGGCCTCGTCAGCCAGACTCTTCTTTAGCTGAGCCCAGGCTTCCCCAAGAGTACTGAGGAGAGAGATAAGAAACGACACTATCACTATATGACACCACAGAGTACTGAGGACAGAGACAACACACCACGTTAGACCACAAAGACAACACACCACGTTAGATCAGAGACAACACACCATGTTAGATCAGAGAGACAACACACCATGTTAGATCAGAGAGACAACACAACATGTTAGACCAGAGAGACAACACACCACGTTAGACCCGAGAGACAACACACCACGTTAGACCCGAGAGACAACACACCACGTTAGACCACAGAGACAACACACCATGTTAGATCAGAGACAACACACCACGTTAGACCAGAGAGACAACACACCACGTTAGACCCGAGAGACAACACACCATGTTAGACCAGAGAGACAACACACTATGGTAGACCAGAGAGACAACACACCATGTTAGGATGGATCCTGCCAAACAGAGAGAAAGAGATGAGGTTCTGCTTTACAGATTTATTGACATATAAAGGCAATGTTCCCACTTTAGCGAAGATTGCATTTGCGGTAAACGTTGCATATGTCGGCTCAATGGGAAATGACCTTTACATTTCTATGGCGGAATCTGTAACGCTTCAGCTTTACAGACTGAATATAGCCTTAAAAGTTCATAGACAGTTTATAACCCAGAAGGCAGCCCATCTCACAGCTGTGCCTGGTCCTCGGCAAGTTCACCGGCTGGTTAGGAGGATGTAAACACTGAGGATATGAGATAAAGCCGAACCGTCTAACGGTTTCCCATTACTTTAGAACATTCTGCAAGTCAACTGTTTTCATAGCCAAGTTCTGTGACATAATGCAGTGTTGGAAAATGATATCTTTAATTAACTTTTACAAATGAATGTTGTGACAACTTATATACAGTCAATCATATCTACAGAATATAATGACTAAGGTGATTGGACACCAACATTAACAAGGATCATAGCAGAAGGAAAAAAATACATTGTTAAAAACTCTATACCCTAGCAGAAATTAAAAGCAAATTGGAAGCCATGGTACATCAGTGAATGAGACGCCAGGCCTTGAGTACTAGGTAACCTCTTCTCCTCTACTCTACTTCTCCTCTACTGCAAAACGAAAGTTTAGCTTTAAAAACATTTTGTGTCACAGCGCCTCTCCTCTTTCTAAATATCTAATTTAACTGTATATAAGAATATAAATATGTACAGTGTCTATGAATAGTGTGTAAATAGTATTTTTGTTGTCTCTTGGTGTTTTTCCTATATACAGTATAACTCTTTTATTGTATTTTTAGTTTAATTTAATGTAATATCTTATGTTGTTCTTGTCTATGTTCTATACTTTGTCATGTATTTGTATGTTTCCTGTGGACCCCAGGAAAAGGAAAGGGGATAACCTCTAACGCCTCACAAACCCGGATCCGGGATCCCCCCCATCAAGAAAGCTGACTAGCATGGCCTAGCCTAAAGCCACAGGGATATCATATAATAAAATGTTCATGAAATCACAAGTCCAAGATAGCAAATGAAAGATACACATCTTGTGAATCCAGCCATCATTTCTGATTTTTAAAATGTTTTACAGGGAAGACACAATATGTATTTCTATTAGCTAACCACGATAGCAAAAGACACAACTTTTTTTTCCCACCATGTTTTTTCCTGCATAGGTAGCTATCACAAATTCCACCAAATAAAGATATAAATAGTCACTAACCAAGAAACAACTTCATCAGATGACAGTCCTATAACAGATTTATTGTATAGCATATGTTTTGTTAGAAAAATTTGCATATTTCAGGTATAAATCATAGTTTTACATTGCAGCCACCATCACAACTCTCACCAAAGCAGCTAGAATAACTACAGAAACCAACATGAAATACCTAAATACTCATCCTAAAACATTTATGAAAAATACACGGTGTACATCAAATTAAAGACAAACATCTTGTGAATCCAGCCAATATTTCTGATTTTTTAAGTGTTTTACAGCGAAAACACAATATAGCATTATATTAGCTTACTACAATAGCCTACCACACAGCCCCATTCATTCAACATAACATTAGCGATAGCGAATAAACCAGCAAAAGATATTCATTTTTTCAGTAACCTTCTCAAACTTCTTCAGATGACAGTCTTATAACATCATATTACACAATACATATAGAGTTTGTTCGAAAATGTGCATATTTAGCGGCACAAATCGTGGTTATACAATGTGTATAGTAGCCAAACTTCAAACAAAATGTCGGGAGAAATCTTGGGAGAGGCACCTAATCTAATCAATAACTAATCATACACTTGACTAAAAAATACAGGTTGGACAGCAAATTAAAGATACATTAGTTCTTAATGCAACGGCTGTGTTAGATTTTTTAAATTAACGTTACTACGACATACAGCGTGCGTTACAGTGAGACCGTGCCGAAATTAATGGCGGAATTATAGTTTAACATTTTTCAACAGAAATACGAATTAACAGCATAAATAGTTCTTACTATTTGATGAGCTTCCATCAGAATCTTGTGCAAGTTGTCCTTTGTCCAGAATCATCGTTGCTCGGTTGTAGATTGTCGTCTTCAACTTAGGAATTAGCAGCAAACATTAGCTATGTGGCCCAGACGTGTCCAACTCTTCATAACGCAGCACAAAGAAAATTCCAAAAATCGCAATATACTGATATAAACTGATATAACTCGGTTTAAAATAACTACATTATGATGTTTTTAACACCTATATCGAATAAAATCAGAGCCGGATATATCTAAGGCCTATAACGAGAGCTTTTCAGAATGCCATCCTGAGGTCTGTCTCGCGTCATGACGAACGTTGAAAAGAGTGCACCCCCCGTTCCAAGAGCCTTTATACGGCCTCAGATCTACCTAGCAACCCCATTCCAATTCTCACTGCTTACTGACATCTAGGGGAAATCGTACGCAGTGCATGTCGACTCATAGGTTACATGCAAATTAATAAACTGACCCTGGAACAGAGTGCCGGTTTCAGATTTCTCACTTCCTGACAGGAAGTTTGCTGCAACTTGAGTTCGGTTTTACTCACAGATATAATTCAAACGGTTTTAGAAACTAGAGAGTGTTTTCTATCCAATAGTAATAATAATATGCATATTGTACGAGCAAGAATTGAGTACGAGGCAGTTTAATTTGGGAACAAATTTTTACAAAGTGAAAACAGCGCCCCCATATTGACAAGAAGATAAGCTGCTGCATGTGCAGTAGATAATGAGGATCCTAATAAACTAAACTCCTCTGAACACACATCTTAAGTCCTTCATTCCAAACATTAGCAGAATATTTATCCAAGGGCCATGAAGGTAGGCAGCAGCAGGCCCATACGGCCATGAGGCACTACAGGCTGTGGGTATGGAGAGGAGCTGAGGGTCTTTAACCAGTTCACATCAAAGCATCACTCTGAATGGAAAATGTGTGCACATTCCTACAGCATCAGGGTGCTGCTCTCTGCTCGGCCCCCTGCCACTTTGAGAGCTATCGGAGAAGAGAAGATATAACAAGAAGAAATAAAAGATGGATCAGGAAGAGATAGAAGATCAATAAGAAAAAGTAGATCAAGAAGAGATATAAGATCAAGAAGAGATAGAAGATGGATCAATAAGAGATATTCAGGGTAGCAGGCAAGGAAGCAGGCAGGGCAGCAGGCAGGGCAGCAGGCAGGGTAGCAGGCAGGGCAGGAGGCAGGGTAATAGGCGGGGTAGCAGGAAGGGTAGCAGACAGGGCGGTAGGCAGAGCAGGCAGGATAACAGGCAGGGTAGCAGGCAGGGTAGAAAGAAGAGATAGAAGATCAAGAAGCGATAGAAGATCAACAAGAGATAGTAGATCAAAAAGAGATAGAAGATGGATCAAGAAGAGATAGAAGATGGTAGGCAGGGTAGCGGGCAGGATAGCAGGCAGGGCGGTAGGCAGAGCAGGCAGGATGGCAGGCAGGGTAGAAGAAAGGGTAGCAGGCAGGGCAGCAGGCAGGGCAGCAGGTAGGGTAGAAAGCAGGGTAGAAAGCATGGTAGCGGGCAGGGTAGGAGGCAGGATAGAAGGCAGGGTAGAAGGCAGGGCAGTAGGCAGGGTCGCAGGCAGGGCAGAAGGCAGGGTCGCAGGCAGGGCAGAAGGCAGGGCAGTAGGCAGGGTCGCAGGCAGGGCAGAAGGCAGGGTCGCAGGCAGGGTAGAAGGCAGGGTCGCGGGCAGGGCAGAAGGCAGGGTAGTAGGCGGGGTAATAGGCGGGGTAGCAGGAAGGGTAGCAGACAGGGCGGTAGGCAGAGCAGGCAGGATAACAGGCAGGGTAGCAGGCAGGGTAGAAAGAAGAGATATAAGATCTAGAAGCGATAGAAGATCAACAAGAGATAGTAGATCAAAAAGAGATAGAAGATGGATCAAGAAGAGATAGAAGATGGTAGGCAGGGTAGCGGGCAGGATAGCAGGTAGGGTGGTAGGCAGAGCAGGCAGGATGGCAGGCAGGGTAGAAGAAAGGGTAGCAGGCAGGGCAGCAGGCAGGGCAGCAGGTAGGGTAGAAAGCAGGGTAGCAAGCATGGTAGCGGGCAGGGTAGGAGGCAGGGTAGAAGGCAGGGTAGCGGGCAGGGCAGCAGGCAGGGTAGCAGGCAGGGTAGCAGACAGATTACCAGGACATGAACTCAGAGCATGCGCTGACCAACTGGCAAGAGTCTTCACTGACATTTTCAACCTGTCCCTGACTGAGTCTGTAATACCAACATGTTTCAAGCAGACCACCATAGTGCCTGTGCCCAAGAACACTAAGGTAACCTGCCTACGGATCCGTAGCAATCACTCACCATTATCCCAGAAACCCTAAACCCACTTCAATTTGCATTCCGCCCCAACAGATCCACAAATGAAGCAATCTCTATTGCACTCCACACTGCCCTTTCCCACCTGGACAAAAGGAACACCTATGTGAGAATGCTATTCATTGACTACAGCTCAGCGTTCAACACCATAGTGTCCTCAAAGCTCATCAGTAAACTAAGGACCCTGGGACTAAACACCTCCCTCTGCAACTGGATCCTGGACTTCCTGCCGGGCTGCCCCCAGGTGGTAAGGGTATGCAACAACACAGCCGCCACGCTAATCCTCAACACAGGGTCCCCTCAGGGGTGCGTGCTCAGTCCCCTCCTGTACACTCATGACTGCATGGTCAGGCACGACTCCAACACCATCATTAAGTTTGCGATGACACAACAGTGGTAGGCCTGATCACCGACAACGATGAGACAGCCTGTAGGGAGAAGGTCAGAGACCTGACCGTGTGATGCTAGGACAACATCCTCTCCCTCAACGTGATCAAGACAAAGGAGATGATTGTGGACTACAGGAAAAAGAGGACCAAGCACGCCCCCATTCTCATTGACGGGGCTGCAGTGGAACAGGTTGAGAGCTTCAAGTTCCTTGGTGTCCACATCACCAACAAACTAACATGGTCCAAGCACACCAAGACAGTCATGAAGAGGGCACAACAAAGCCTATTCCCCCTCAGAAAAGATTTGGCATGGGTCCTCAGATCCTCAAAAAGTTCTACAGCTGCACCATCGAGGGGATCCTGACTGGTTGCATCACTGCCTGGTATGGCAACTGTTCAGCTTCGAACCGCAAGGCACTACAGAGGGTAGTGCGTACGGCCCAGTACATCACCGGAGCCAAGCTTCCTGCCATCCAGGACCTCTATACCAGGCGGTGTCAGAGTAAGGCCATAAAAATTGTCAAAGACTCCAGCCACCCTAGTCATAGACTTGTTCTCTCTGCTAACGCACGGCAAGCGGTACCAGAGCTCCAAGTCTAGGTCCAAAATACTTCTTAACAGCTTCTACCTCCAAGCCATAAGACTCCTGAACAGCTAATCAAATGGCTACCCAGGCTATTTGCATTGCCCCCCCTCTTTTACGCTGCTGCTACCCTCTGTTTATTATCTATGCATAGTCACTTTACTCTACCTACATGTACATATTACCTCAATTACCTCGACATACCGGTGCCACTGCACATTGACACTGTACCGGTACCCCCTGTATATAGCTTCGCTATTGTTATTTTACTACTGCTCTATAATTATTTAATTAAAGTAATTAGTTACTTTTATTTGTTATTTTTACATATCTATTATTTACTTAACACGTATTTTTTCTTAAAACTGCATTGTTGGTTAAGGGCTTGTAAGTAAGCATTTCACTGTAAGGTCTACCTACACCTGTTGTATTCGGCGCATATGACAAATACGATTTGATTTGATAATAACAGTATCGTGTTGTGTTGCTCTCTCTGGACACGGTGGGAGTGGGTGGTCAGAACTCACTGGCATCGTTTAGATTCTATATGAAACAATTCCACTCCACTCTGCCATTCTATCACAACAAAACTGGTGCAGTAGTACAGTAGATGACAGAGGTCAGATGATACAGATTGGTATAAAACTCAGAGACGGGGATTTACTAGTCCAGCATCATATTGCAGGACAGTGTTGTACCATCTTTGTTTCAGTGTTAACTGTAGGGCAGTATCATATCTCTAATGCAGGACAGTGTTAACTGTAGATCAGTATCATATCTCTAATGCAGGACAGTGTTAACTGTAGATCAGTATCATATCTCTAATGCAGGACAGTGTTAACTGTAGATCAGTATCATATCTCTAATGCAGGACAGTGTTAACTGTAGAGCAGTATCATATCTCTAATGCAGGACAGTGTTAACTGTAGGGCAGTATCATATCTCTAATGCAGGACAGTGTTAACTGTAGATCAGTATCATATCTCTAATGCAGGACAGTGTTAACTGTAGATCAGAATCATATCTCTAATGCAGGACAGTGTTACCTGTAGAGCAGAATCATATCTCTAATGCAGGACAGTGTTGTACCATCTTTGTTTCAGTGTTAACTGTAGAGCAGATTCATATCTCTAATGCAGGACAGTATTAACTTCTTTGGGCTGCAGGGGGAGTATTGAGTAGTCCGGATAAAAGGTGCCCATTTCAAACGGCCTCGTACTCAATTCTTGCTCGTACAATATGCATATTATTATTACTATTGGATAGAAAACACTCTCTAGTTTCTAAAACCGTTTGAATTATATCTGTGAGTAAAACAGAACTCATTTTGCAGCAAACTTCCTGACAGGAAGTGGAAAATCTGAAATCGATGCTCTGTTCTAGGGCCTGCCTATAAATGTGCTTGATACGTATTAGTATACATGCACTTCATACGCCTTCCACTAGATGTCAACAGGCAGTGAGAGAAGAAATGGAGTGTATAACTTGATCTGAGGTCGAATAAAAGCTCTCGGCATGACGTGACACCAATTTCCTGTTTCCTGGAACGTGCGAGAAGGGACCCGGTATTGCCTTCTGAAAAGCTGTCGTTATAGACGACTAATATCTCCGGCTTTGATTTTATTTGATAAATGTGACAATATCATCGTAAAGTATGTTTTTTCAATATAGTTTTATTAGATTATTGAAACTTTTTCGGGACGTTAGGCGTGTTGCATTCTGTGTTTGTTGACGATGGAGAGCTTCGCGCCACTTAGCTAGTGTGCTTGCTAATTCAAGAGGGAAAAATGCCATTCTAAAACCAAACAACGATTGTTCCCGACAAAGGACCCCTTGTACAACATTCTGATGGAAGATCATCAAAATTAGGACCCATTTTATGATGTTATTTCATATATCTGTCGAACATGTGTACTAGTAGTTTGCGCCCAGATTTTGGGCACTCTCTCGCTATAACGTAAGCTGGATTTCGTTATGAAGTTATTTTTAGAATTCTAACACGACGATTGCTTTAAGAACTAGTGTATCTATCATTTCCTATACAACATGTATTTTTTAGTAACGTTTCGGTCAGATGATACAGATTGGTATAAAACTCAGAGAAGGGGTTTTACTAGTCCAGCATCATATTGCAGGACAGTGTTGTACCATCTTTGTTTCAGTGTTAACTGTAGATCAGTATCATATCTCTAATGCAGGACAGTGTTAACTGTAGATCAGTATCATATCTCTAATGCAGGACAGTGTTAACTGTAGATCAGTATCATATCTCTAATGCAGGACAGTGTTAACTGTAGATCAGTATCATATCTCTAATTCAGGACAGTGTTAACTGTAGAGCAGTATCATATCTCTAATGCAGGACAGTGTTAACTGTAGATCAGTATCATATCTCTAATGCAGGACAGTGTTAACTGTAGATCAGTATCATATCTCTAATGCAGGACAGTGTTAACTGTAGATCAGTGTCATATCTCTAATGCAGGACAGTGTTAACTGTAGATCAGTATCATATCTCTAATGCAGGACAGTGTTAACTGTAGATCAGTATCATATCTCTAATGCAGGACAGTGTTAACTGTAGATCAGTATCATATCTCTAATGCAGGACAGTGTTAACTGTAGATCAGTATCATATCTCTAATGCAGGACAGTGTTAACTGTAGAGCAGTATCATATCTCTAATGCAGGACAGTGTAGATCAGAATCATATCTCTAATGCAGGACAGTGTTAACTGTAGAGCAGTATCATATCTCTAATGCAGGACAGTGTTAACTGTAGATCAGTATCATATCTCTAATGCAGGACAGTCTTAACTGTAGAGCAGTATCATATCTCTAATGCAGGACAGTGTTAACTGTAGATCAGTATCATATCTCTAATGCAGGACAGTGTTAACTGTAGAGCAGTATCATATCTCTAATGCAGGACAGTGTTAACTGTAGATCAGTATCATATCTCTAATTCAGGACAGTGTTAACTGTAGAGCAGTATCATATCTCTAATGCAGGACAGTGTTAACTGTAGATCAGTATCATATCTCTAATGCAGGACAGTGTTAACTGTAGATCAGTATCATATCTCTAATGCAGGACAGTGTTAACTGTAGATCAGTATCATATCTCTAATGCAGGACAGTGTTAACTGTAGATCAGTATCATATCTCTAATGCAGGACAGTGTTAACTGTAGATCAGTGTCATATCTCTAATGCAGGACAGTGTTAACTGTAGATCAGTATCATATCTCTAATGCAGGACAGTGTTAACTGTAGAGCAGTATCATATCTCTAATGCAGGACAGTGTTAACTGTAGATCAGTATCATATCTCTAATGCAGGACAGTGTTAACTGTAGATCAGTATCATATCTCTAATGCAGGACAGTGTTAACTGTAGATCAGTATCATATCTCTAATGCAGGACAGTGTTAACTGTAGATCAGTATCATATCTCTAATGCAGGACAGTGTTAACTGTAGAGCAGTATCATATCTCTAATGCAGGACAGTGTAGATCAGAATCATATCTCTAATGCAGGACAGTGTTAACTGTAGATCAGTATCATATCTCTAATGCAGGACAGTGTTAACTGTAGATCAGTATCATATCTCTAATGCAGGACAGTGTTGTACCATCTTTGTTTCAGTGTTAACTGTAGATCAGTATCATATCTCTAATGCAGGACAGTGTTAACTGTAGAGCAGTATCATATCTCTAATGCAGGACAGTGTTAACTGTAGATCAGTATCATATCTCTAATGCAGGACAGTGTTAACTGTAGATCAGTATCATATCTCTAATGCAGGACAGTGTTAACTGTAGATCAGTATCATATCTCTAATGCAGGACAGTGTTAACTGTAGATCAGTATCATATCTCTAATGCAGGACAGTGTTAACTGTAGATCAGTATCATATCTCTAATGCAGGACAGTGTTAACTGTAGATCAGTATCATATCTCTAATGCAGGACAGTGTTAACTGTAGAGCAGTATCATATCTCTAATGCAGGACAGTGTAGATCAGAATCATATCTCTAATGCAGGACAGTGTTAACTGTAGAGCAGTATCATATCTCTAATGCAGGACAGTGTTAACTGTAGATCAGTATCATCTCTAATGCAGGACAGTCTTAACTGTAGAGCAGTATCATATCTCTAATGCAGGACAGTGTTAACTGTAGATCAGTATCATATCTCTAATGCAGGACAGTGTTAACTGTAGATCAGTATCATATCTCTAATGCAGGACAGTGTTAACTGTAGAGCAGTATCATATCTCTAATGCAGGACAGTGTAGATCAGAATCATATCTCTAATGCAGCCGGCTCATAGCCTGTGACAAATGAGAGGACACGAACAACAGGTATAGGCCAATTCAAAAGTGTTCTTTATTATTAAACAAACTATTAACTTAAACTAAGAAATAGGAATGAGGTGTGGATGTATCTGTATGTAAAGTGCATGGGTGCATGAATATGTGTGTGTGAACATGACTGAGTGAAAACTATGCAAAACTAAAAAGGAACAAACAAATCATGAGCATACCTGGAGGAGCAGAGAGAGAGCAAGAGAGATTAGTGACAGCTTTATACCCTGAGCCCAGGTGGCTCCAATCACTTAACGACCCTCCTCTGCCTGCAGGAGGAACCGCCCCCTGCACTGCAGAGGAGGAGCCGTGACACCCCCCTCCTTAAAATGAGGGTCCCACCCTCAACCCAACTTCCTCCAACATAATCAAAATAATTCAAATTTCCCAAAAAACAAATAAACAACAAAAATACCAATCCCGGCTCCTAGCAGTAGCCCCGTGTCCCCCAGCTGACTGTCCGCCCCTCAAACTCAGCAGCCTTGGTACCTGAGGAGCAATTTAAGAGAAAAGAGGCGCAGACAGCCCGTAGGGGTCAGCAGAGAAAAGCTACAAGCTAGGTTAAAGGAGCACGGGACAGAGCATCAGCAATGATATTATCCTTACCACTAATGTGTCTAATATCAAGGTTGAAAGGCTGCAAGAACAAAGCCCAACGCATCAGGCGCTGGTTTGGGTTTTGCAGGGACCTCAGAAAAACAAGTGGGTTGTGGTCAGTGAACACAGTTAAAGGGGTCAAACCAGAACCAACATAGACCTCGAAGTGCTGTAAAGCCCAAATGAGACCTAAAGCCTCCTTTTCAATTACAGAATAGTTTTTCTGATACTTATTAAATTTTCGGGAGAAGAAACTGACTGGACACTCAACCTTGTCGTCATTCTCCTGGAGAAGCACAGCCCCAGCACCGATTTGACTGGCGTCTACCTGCAATTTGAAAGGTTTCCCAAAATTTGGTGCTGCCAACACAGGTGCCAAACACAAAAGAGTCTTAACTGCATCAAATGCCTCTTGACACTGGGTGGACCAGATAAATTCAGCCTTGGCCTTCAACAGATTGGTCAGTGGGGACACTACTACCGAATTTTTTTTACAAAAAGCACGGTAGTACCCCGCCATTCCCAGGAAGCGCATCAGTTCTTTCTTTGTAGAGGACTGTGGGAACTGCTTCACAGCCTGAACCTTGGCTTCTACGGGACAGACAAATCCCTGACCAACAACCTTGCCTAGGTATGTGACTGTAGCTTTGGCAAACTCACATTTTGCCAAATCAATACCATTGTCCAACATAGACTGCATCTCTGTTTCCAGTTTTAGTCTCTTCTCCTCAGATACACGATCAAATCTGTGTTTGATAGGCTTAGCATCTCCGATTTACATTTACATTTACATTTAAGTCATTTAGCAGACGCTCTTATCCAGAGCGACTTACAAATTGGTGCATTCACCTTATGACATCCAGTGGAACAGCCACTTTACAATAGTGCATCTAGATCTTTTAACCTGTTGGGGATGGGGGCGCTGTTTAGACTATTTATGCTAATGTGGCTAATTTTTTAAACGGCTTCCCACAAAATCCTTGATCGTACAATATGCATATTATTATTATTATTGGATAGAAAACAGTCTATAGTTTCTATAGGAGTTGAAATTTTGTCTCTAAGTGGAACAGAGCCCATTCTACAGCAATTTCCCTGACATGGAGTCAGATTTGAGAAACGTTGGCCACTTTTCTGAAGTCATTTAAACGGGCACTGTCGTTGCTATGACTATACGGACACTTCTTACGTCTTCCCCTGGATGCCTTTACGTGATGACGATTCCAACGGGCTCGATTGCTCGTTCACAGGCCCTACAAATGAAAAAAACCTTTAGCTAGCAAGTCTTTTCTTGCTGCGTAACGCGCGTGGAAGACACCGACCCTCTCCTGTTCCAAGCGTTAGTTTAGCCTGTTATATTTCTCCGGTCATCTTTTCACTCGTTATAGGAGTTACAAACATCACAAAGTAGTTAATTTAAAGCGTTTTATAGCAATTTATATCCGTTTAGTGCGATTTTGGGACATTTATTTTTGCAACGATGTGAAAAGTTGGGAACGCTTTTCAGTTCATCCCGAACGTAGTTGACATTTCCACATGGCAAGAGGACAGCTTTCCACCAAAAGACGATTTCTCCCAAGAAAGGATCCTTTGCCCAAGATACTGATGGAAGAACAGCTCAAGGTAGGACATTTTTATTATGATAAATCGTGTTTCTGTCGAAACATTTTAGTGGCTTAGGACGCCATGTTTTTTGACGTAGCTTCGCTTGGCGCAAACTGTATTGAAAAGTAAGGATAAATTAAAAAATGTAATAACGCAATTGTATTAAGAATTAAATTGTCTATCAATCCCTGTCCACCCTATATTTTTTAGTCACGTTTATGAGTATTTATGTATAAGAGTAGATCACTGTCTAAGTGGCGCAAGGACGTTTTCTTTACCAGCTTGTCTACATTTCACATTGTCTAACCATGATTTTGGTGGCTAAATATAAACATTTTCGATCAAACTGTATATGCATGTTGTAATGTGATGTTACAGGAGTGTCATCGGAAGAATTCTGAGAAGGTTAGTGAAAAAATTAATATCTTTTGGCGATGTTGACTTTTATCGCTCACTTTGGCTAGAATCAATGCTGGGCTGCTAATTGCTATGTGCTAAGCTAATATAACGATTTATTGTGTTTTCGCTGTAAGACACTTAGAAAATCTGAAATATTGTCTGTATTCACAGGATCTGTGTCTTTCGATTCGTGTATGCTGTGTATTTTTACGAAATGTTTGATGATTAGTAGTTAGGTAAACACGTTGCTCATTGTAATTATTCTAGTCCATTTGTGATGGTGGGTGCAATTGTAAACTATGCCATCTACCTGAAATATGCACTTTTTTCTAACAAAACCTATCCCATACCATAAATATGTTATCAGACTGTCATCTAATGAGTTTTTTTGTTGGTTAGAGGCTATAAATATCTTAGTTTAGCCGAATTGGTGATGGCTACTGGTGTTGGTGGACAAATAAAAGATGGTGGAATATGCTAATGTGTTTTTAGGTAATAGATGTACATCTTTACATATTGTGTCTTCCCTGTAAAACATTTTAAAAATCGGAAATGTTGACTGGATTCATAAGATCTGTGTCTTTCATTAGCTGTATTGGACTTTAATGTGTGAAAGTTAAATATTTTAAAAAAATATTTTTTTTGAATTTCGCGGCACTGGTTTTTCAGTGGGGGGGGGGGGGGGGAGTGCCGCTAGCGGCACGCTGATCCTAGACAGGTTAAGGGGGGGGGGGGCAGAAGGGTTGCTTTATCCTAGGTATTCCTTGAAGAGGTGGGGTTTCAGGTGTCTCCGGAAGGTGGTGATTGACTCCGTCTATATCATGTTCAATTAAGTGGGTTTGTGATGGAGTGTCAGAAAACAAAACAGGGTAGTTTCTAATAAGAGCTACCAATTCATCACGTTTCTCAGAGTCTAAATGATCTACCAAAACCCCAAGGTTTTGCAAAGTCTGAGAGTTTTTCAACCGACCTTGTAAGACCTGGTTTGGCTTACTTGTACACTGACACGTATGACAAGTTTTAATAAACTGAGATACATCCCGCTTTAAACGTGGCCAGAAAAAATAACGAAGTATACGATCATACGTTTTACGAACACCCATATGACCTGCCACATCACCATGTGAAGTTTGCAACACTTTATTTCGCAAAGTAGTAGGTACAACTATTTGAAAGACTGGTTCTCCTAAACCCTTATCATAGTGTGGAACCCATTTCCTGACCAACAGCCTATCAAGAAGAAAATAACACTGAGCACTATTCCTCACCACTGAATCAGGAACCACTTTATCAAACAGATCAGCCAAAGTAGTATCGGCTTTTTGCTCAGCCATCAATGAATCTCTAGAACTAGTCAACTGTTCTGTCTGGAGTTTGACTGGCAACTCAAGACTTTCTGGCTTACTCTCAATCTCCTTACGAGAGGCTGCGCGGGTAACCGCACAAACTGGAAATATCTCAGGAGACACACAGTTCTGATCCGGAGATTCCCTTGCAGGGGACACTGAAGGTTGCTTCTTACAGATGTTTAATTTGCCATCTGCCCACACCTTACTACCTGCCAAGTCATTCCCCAAAATCATGTGCACTCCCTCTACTGGCAACTGAGGTCTAACCCCAACATCTACATCACCCTCTATCAGACCACATTTTAGGGTAACTTTTTTTAAAGGACAAGAGAATGGAACTAAACCCATACCACATACCATTACACAACGGCCAGTATCAGACTCTTTAGAGAACGGCAAAACAGATTCCAGAATAAAAGAATCTAAAGCTCCAGTGTCTCTTAGGATCTTGATTTTAACATTCTGGTTGCCATCTACCAGGGACACTACAGCATCTGAAATAAAGGCTGAAAAATCACAGCGGGAAAACTGAGAATCAAACTCAACTAGTGGCTGAAACAGCTCACCCTGGTGGTCAGAGGCTGTAACAGGAGCTGCCATCATAACAGGTTTAACTTGAACTGACTGTTTTGATTTAAGCAGAGGACAATTTTTCTTCCAATGTCCTTCAACTAAACAGTAGCGACAGGTATTAGCATTAACCGGTCCTTTAAGTCCTCCAGACTTAAACTTCTGCCGAGGTCTTTGGAAAGATGCCCCCCAAAAAGGTGACCTACTATTCCTAGGAGTAAAGTTATTCTTATGGTACATATCACTGTTTGACTCAAAATGGCTTTTATGTGTTAGCCTGTACTCATCTGCAAGGATTGCTGCATCACTTGGAGACTTAACTTTACGTTCATTCATGTATGTAGCAACCTGGTCAGGAACAGAATTTTTGAACTGTTCTAACACAATCAAATTAGACAGACCCTCAAAAGTACTAACTTCAGAAGCTGTACACCAACGATTAAATGCAGAAGTCAAATCACAAACAAACTCAGAATAGGTTTGTGAAGCTAACTTTTTCCTGTAACGAAAATGTTGACGATATGCCTCTGGCACAAGCTCGTAGACCTTCAGAACTGCTGATTTAACTTTAGCATAAACTTTACTGTCAGCTACACTCAGTGCTGCAAAAGCCTCACGTGCTTTACCTGTAAGTACACATTGCAACAACGTAGTCATGTCCAAATCTGACCAAGCTCTAGCTTCCGCAATACGATCAAATAAAGTAAAGTATGTGTCTGGATCTGACTCATCAAATTTAGGCAACAAACGAAGATTCTGTGAAACATCAAACTGTGGTAGTCTTTCCGGTCTATTAGCATTTCTCAATCGCTCTATCTCTAATTGCATTTGCATTTGCTCTAATTGCATTTGCCTTTGCATTTGCAACAGTTCCCTCTGCTGCTCAAAAGTTAATGAAGGGCTAGCCTGAAAACTTGCACCCTCACTACTAGCAGACTGACCGCTAAAAACACCCATTTCCCTAAGACCCTGCTTTAAGCTAGTTTTAACAGTCTCTTTAATTTTTTTATCAACAATCTCAATCTGATAATGTTCAGCAATTTCAATTAACTGCTCCTTAGTACACAACTCTAAGGCTACCTCTGAAGGAGCTTGAACAAAACTACTCAAAATGGAAGACATTTTCCTCAACCAATACAACTATTACAAATGCTCAAAAAAAAAACACAACTCACCTGCTGTCAATTTGGGTTCAAGGACAGGAGCCACACCCCACTATCCTCCAAAAACTACTAACTAACTGGCCCTGGTCTTCGTGCAGTCACATGTGGTGGGGTTTTATGCACACAAAACCAGTGGAGTGGAAAAGACAACCAGAAACTGGCGGCCCTCCCATAACCACGGAGGTGCTCCCGAGCCGATGTAGGGGAAAAGGGAAAGGGATGCTCTACCCACGTTCACTGCCACCTAAAACAAAAACACCACAAGCCTCCTATGGACACTTGCTGATATGCCTGAACAGGAGAGGACTCCCACCTGAACAAAACCCAGAAAAACACAGAGTGAATTGCTTAGCTACCAAACTAACTGAACCAAAAGAACACATGGCTCTCAACTCTCTCTTAAACAAAAATTTGGCCCAACCAAAACATCCACTCAAACAAAAAAAATTGTCAATCTGAACTAAACTAACCCAAGTTAACTACTATCCCGGATGAGCCCCCACTTGTCACAAGCCGGCTCATAGCCTGTGACAAATGAGAGGACACGAACAACAGGTATAGGCCAATTCAAAAGTGTTCTTTATTATTAAACAAACTATTAACTTAAACTAAGAAATAGGAATGAGGTGTGGATGTATCTGTATGTAAAGTGCATGGGTGCATGAATATGTGTGTGTGTGAACATGACTGAGTGAAAACTATGCAAAACTAAAAAGGAACAAACAAATCATGAGCATACCTGGAGGAGCAGAGAGAGAGAGAGCAAGAGAGATTAGTGACAGCTTTATACCCTGAGCCCAGGTGGCTCCAATCACTTAACGACCCTCCTCTGCCTGCAGGAGGAACCGCCCCCTGCACTGCAGAGGAGGAGCCGTGACAGTATCATATCTCTAATGCAGGACAGTGTTAACTGTAGATCAGTATCATATCTCTAATGCAGGACAGTGTTAACTGTAGAGCAGTATCATATCTCTAATGCAGGACAGTGTAGATCAGAATCATATCTCTAATGCAGGACAGTGTTAACTGTAGAGCAGTATCATATCTCTAATGCAGGACAGTGTTAACTGTAGATCAGTATCATATCTCTAATGCAGGACAGTGTTAACTGTAGAGCAGTATCATATCTCTAATGCAGGACAGTGTTAACTGTAGAGCAGTATCATATCTCTAATGCAGGACAGTGTTAACTGTAGATCAGTATCATATCTCTAATTCAGGACAGTGTTAACTGTAGAGCACTATCATATCTCTAATGCAGGACAGTGTTAACTGTAAAGCAGTATCATATCTCTAATGCAGGACAGTGTTAACTGTAGGGCAGTATCATATCTCTAATGCAGGACAGTGTTAACTGTAGATCAGTATCATATCTCTAATGCAGGACAGTGTTAACTGTAGATCAGTGTCATATCTCTAATGCAGGACAGTGTTAACTGTAGATCAGTATCATATCTCTAATGCAGGACAGTGTTAACTGTAGATCAGTATCATATCTCTAATGCAGGACAGTGTTAACTGTAGATCAGTATCATATCTCTAATGCAGGACAGTGTTAACTGTAGATCAGTATCATATCTCTAATGCAGGACAGTGTTAACTGTAGAGCAGTATCATATCTCTAATGCAGGACAGTGTTAACTGTAGATCAGTATCATATCTCTAATGCAGGACAGTGTTAACTGTAGATCAGTATCATATCTCTAATGCAGGACAGTGTTAACTGTAGATCAGTATCATATCTCTAATGCAGGACAGTATTAACTGTAGATCAGTATCATATCTCTAATGCAGGACAGTATTAACTGTAGATCAGTATCATATCTCTAATGCAGGACAGTATTAACTGTAGATCACTATCATATCTCTAATGCAGGACAGTGTTAACCGTAGAGCAGTATCATATCTCTAATGCAGGACAGTGTTGTACCATCTTTGTTTCAGTGTTAACTGTAGATCAGTATCATATCTCTAATGCAGGACAGTGTTAACTGTAGAGCAGTATCATATCTCTAATGCAGGACAGTGTTAACTGTAGATCAGTATCATATCTCTAATGCAGGACAGTGTTAACTGTAGATCAGTATCATATCTCTAATGCAGGACAGTGTTAACTGTAGATCAGTATCATATCTCTAATGCAGGACAGTGTTAACTGTAGATCAGTATCATATCTCTAATGCAGGACAGTGTTTTACCATCTTTGTTTCAGTGTTAACTGTAGAGCAGTATCATACTACATTATTCCTCTCTTCTCTCTTCTCCATTCTCACCCCCTTAGAAACATACACTGAAGACAAATATGAAGGGAACATGCAACAATATCATATCAAGTTCATGTAAAGAAATCAGTCAATTTAAATAAATTCACTCAAATTCATTCCTAATCTATGGATTTCACATGACTGGGAATACAGATATGCATCTGTTGGTCACAGATACCTTAAAGAAATCAGTCAGTATCTGGTGTGACCACCTTCTGCCTCATGCATCACCTTCTCATACAGTTGATCAGGCTGTTGATTGCGGGCTGTGGAATGTTGTTCCACTCCTCTTCAATGGCTGTGAGAAGTTGCTGGATATAGGCGGGAGAGCACACTTCTCCAGCGTGTCGTTGGCCATCGAAGGTGAGTATTTGGCCACTGAAGTCAGTTACCACGCCAAACTGCAGTCAAGATCCTGTTGAGGACAACGAGCACACAGATGAGCTTCTCTGAGACGGTTTCTGACAGTTTGTGCAGAAATTCTTTGGTTGTGCAAACCCACGGTTTCATCATCTGTTCGGGTGACTGGTGTCAGACGATCCCGCAGGTGAAGAAGCCGGATGTGGAGGTCTTGGGCTGGCATGGTTACACATGGTCTACGGTTGTGAGGCCGGTTGGACGTACAGCCAAATTCCCTAAAACGATTATCATTCAATTCTCTGGCAACAGTTTTGGTGGACATTCCTGAAGTCTGCATGGTAATTGCATGCTCCCTCAAAACTTGAGACATCTATGGCATTGTGTTGTGTGACAAAACTGCACATTTTAGAGTTGCCTTTGATTGTCCACAGCACAAGGTGCAGCTGTGTAACGATCATGCTGTTTAATAAGCTTCTTGATATGCCACATCTGTCAGGTGGATGGATCATCTTGGCAAAGGAGAAATGCTCACCAACAGGGATGAAAAACAAAATGCGTGCACAACATTTGAGAGTATGCATATGGAAGATTTCTCATGTACTTTAGGTCAGTCTGGTACAGTGACTCATTATGACTGTGTAGTAAATGTGGTATACAGACATCTTATTACAGCCTTCCCTCCCTCTCAGCCTGTCCCCTAGCAACCCCATCATACAGCCTGCCTGTCCCCTAGCAACCCCATCATACAGCCAGCATGTCCCCTAGCAACCCCATCAGACAGCATGCCTGTCCCCTAGCAACCCCATCATACAGCCAGCCTGTCCCCTAGCATCCCCATCATACAGCCAGCCTGTCCCCTAGCATCCCCATCATACAGCCAGCCTGTCCCCTAGCAACCCCATCATACAGCCAGCCTGTCCCCTAGCAACCCCATCATACAGCCTGCCTGTCCCCTAGCAACCCCATCATACAGCCAGCCTGTCCCCCACAGGATCCAATTTACCAGACAAAGAGATGCTCACAGTGTGTGGTTCCCTATAATGCCGGACTGAAGAGGGGTCCCCCTTCTCTCTCGCTTTCTTTTTCCCAGTGAGTCTGGGCTGATATGATGCCATAACACCCTTATAGTACCCTGCTGTCCAGCTCAGCATAGTGGCTCTACTTCTAGACATGATTTGTTCTATCAGCATGGTATGTATATACCGTACACCCACCAACTCCTTTCAGATCTACAAGAATTGCCAAGGAGTTGGCAAGGAATCAGCTAGGAGTTGGCAAGGAATCAGCTAGGAGTTGGCTAGGAATCAGCTAGGAGTTGGCAAGGAATCAGCTAGGAGTTGGCTAGGAATCAGCTAGGAGTTGGCTAGGAATTGGCATAATCTGTGCAATGACTTTTGACATGGAATCTTTGAGTTGACGCGGAGAGGTTTTCTTGTATTTTCTTGTGCCATGTCTTCCTAAGCGTCGGCGTGTGCGAGGCGACACGCTCGTGTAGGCAACTTTTTTTTAAAAGGCACCACGGCAGGAATTGATGTGACTACCCACTCACCCTTCTTCCTGTCCCGCGAGGGGAATCTGTGACAGCTTGGCGAGGTTCTTGGCATATTCCTCTTCAATCTTTATCCTGAAAGAGGGAAGGAGAAAAGGAATTTATTTACCATCGAATGTCGTTACTTAGCGAGTCCTTTTTCCTGTTTTGTACAAAATAGAAAAGTGCACATCTGGGTAAAAAAGAAAAGGAAATGGCTCAAGATAAAGGAGTTGTGAAACATTGTTCTGATCAGGATTGTTGACAGGTCGGCTCAGATAATGAAAGGGGATTTTGTAGTTACCTTTCTCGTATAAACTCAGCCATCTCTTTCTGCATTTGCTTCCCCTTCAGCTGTTTCTGCAGTAAGACCTCAAACCCTGAGATACAGCTTGTCCCCTGAGGGTCCTTCTTATCCGTCTACACAACAACAATAATAACACAGAAATATACACTACAACAATATTTAGTGTAACATAAATCAAAATAATAAAAATAATACGAGCAGATAACATTCAGTGCTGGGATGGGATACTGCATTCTATGTACTTAACGGTATGCATTCAATCATACAGTTACTGTTTGTATTGTATTGTGGGGAAATACCAGGCCATCATCACTGCAGCGCCATACTCCATTCTACAGCACCACAGCCAATGGTATAGAACGTCTACATTTCACACAGTGAGGTGCATTAAATACTTGTCGACATGTTTCAATCTGATCCTCTGTGTCTCAATGAAAACTCTAAGTCTGAGTGTACGGTATCCAGTGTTTCTTTACGAAAGTCTCCCGGTGTTGTCACCTCAGAGAGAGTGTAACGTTAGCCCGGTCTGACACTAACGCTAGCCGAGTGTTAAAACCTGAGCACACACCTGGTGGTGATTAAGTTTCAGCCGTGGGAGAAATTAAAACTGAACCAAACAGATGTTTGGAGCGAGGTCTTTCTCACTATATCATGTGTTATTCTACTACAGTTCTACAGCCTTAGTGCCGTGTAGAGAAGTGTAGTGTAGAGTAGAGAAATGTAGTCCCGTGCAGTGTAGTGTAGAGTAGAGTAGTGTAGAGTAGTGTAGTGTAGTGTAGAGTAGTGTAGTGTAGAGTAGTGTAGAGAAGTGTAGTGTAGAGTAGTGTAGAGTAGAGTAGTGTAGAGAAGTGTAGTGCCATGTAGAGAAGTGTAGTGTAGAGTAGTGTAGAGTAGAGTAGTGTAGAGTAGTGTAGAGAAGTGTAGTGCCATGTAGAGAAGTGTAGAGTAGTGTAGTGTAGAGTAGTGTAGAGTAGTGTAGAGTAGAGTAGTGTAGAGTAGTGTAGAGTAGTGTAGAGAAGTGTAGTGTAGAGTAGTGTAGAGTAGTGTAGAGTAGTGTAGTGTAGTGTAGAGTAGTGTAGAGTAGTGTAGTGTAGTGTAGAGTAGTGTAGTGTAGTGTAGAGTAGTGTAGAGTAGTGTAGTGTAGAGTAGTGTAGAGAAGTGTAGTGTAGAGTAGTGTAGAGTAGTGTAGAGTAGTGTAGAGTAGTGTAGTGTAGAGTAGTGTAGAGTAGTGTAGTGCAGTGTAGAGTAGTGTAGTGTAGAGTAGTGTAGAGTAGTGTAGTGTAGAGTAGTGTAGAGTAGTGTAGAGTAGTGTAGTGTAGTGTAGTGTAGAGTAGAGTAGAGTAGAGTAGAGTAGTGTAGAGTAGTGTAGTGTAGAGTAGAGTAGAGAAGTGTAGTGCCATGTAGAGAAGTGTAGTGGCGTGTAGAGAAGAATAGTGTAGAGTAGTGTTGTGTAGTGTAGAGTAGTGTAGTGTAGAGTAGTGTAGAGTAGTGTAGTGTAGTGTAGTGTAGTGCCGTGTAGAGAAGTGTAGTGTAGAGTAGTGTAGTGTAGAGTAGTGTAGAGTAGTGAAGAGTAGTGTAGAGTAGTGTAGAGTAGTGTAGTGCCGTGTAGAGAAGTGTAGTGCCATGTAGAGAAGTGTAGTGTAGAGTAGTGTAGTGTAGAGTAGAGTAGTGTAGAGTAGTGTAGAGTAGTGTAGAGAAGTGTAGTGTAGAGTAGAGTAGAGTGGAGTAGTGTAGTGTAGTGTAGAGTAGTGTAGAGTAGTGTAGAGTAGTGTAGAGTAGAGTAGTGTAGTGTAGTGTAGAGTAGTGTAGAGTAGTGTAGTGTAGAGTAGAGTAGTGTAGTGTAGAGTAGTGTAGAGTAGAGTAGAGAAGTGTAGTGTAGAGTAGTGTAGAGTAGAGTAGTGTAGTGTAGTGTAGAGTAGTGTAGAGTAGAGTAGTGTAGTGTAGTGTAGAGTAGTGTAGTGTAGAGTAGTGTAGAGTGGTGTAGAGTAGAGTAGAGTAGAGTAGAGAAGTGTAGTGTAGTGTAGAGTAGAGTAGTGTAGTGTAGAGTAGTGTAGAGTAGAGTAGTGTAGTGTAGTGTAGAGTAGTGTAGAGTAGAGTAGAGAAGGGTAGAGTAGTGTAGTGTAGAGTAGTGTAGTGTAGAGTAGAGTAGAGTAGAGAAGTGTAGTGCCATGTAGAGAAGTGTAGTGGCGTGTAGAGAAGAGTAGTGTAGAGTAGTGTAGAGTAGTGTAGAGTAGAATAGTGTAGAGTAGTGTAGTGTAGAGTAGAGTAGAGAAGTGTAGTGCCAAGTAGAGAAGTGTAGTGGCGTGTAGAGAAGAGTAGTGTAGAGTAGAGAAGTGTAGTGTAGTGTAGAGTAGTGTAGAGTAGTGTAGAGTAGTGTAGTGTAGAGTAGTGTAGAGTAGTGTAGAGTAGTGTAGTGTAGAGTAGTGTAGAGTAGTGTAGTGTAGAGTAGTGTAGAGTAGTGTAGAGTAGTGTAGTGTAGTGTAGAGTAGAGTAGAGAAGCGTAGTGCCATGTAGAGAAGTGTAGTGGCGTGTAGAGAAGAGTAGTGTAGAGTAGTGTAGAGTAGTGTAGAGTAGTGTAGTGTAGAGTAGAGTAGTGTAGTGTAGAGTAGTGTAGAGTAGTGTAGAGTAGAGTAGTGTAGAGTAGAGTAGTGTAGAGTAGAGTAGTGTAGTGTAGAGTAGTGTAGAGTAGAGTAGTGTAGAGTAGTGTAGTGTAGAGTAGAGTAGTGTAGTGTAGAGTAGTGTAGAGTAGTGTAGAGTAGAGTAGTGTAGAGTAGTGTAGTGTAGAGTAGAGTAAAGAAGTGTAGTGCCATGTAGAGAAGTATAGTGTAGTGTTGAATATGGTAGTGTAGAGTAGAGTGGTGTAGTGTAGAGTAGTGTAGAGTAGTGTAGTGTAGAGTAAAGTAGAGAAGTGTAGTGCCATGTAGAGTAGTGTAGTGTAGTGTTGAATATGGTAGTGTAGAGTAGAGTGGTGTAGTGTAGAGTAGTGTAGAGTAGTGTAGAGTAGTGTAGTGTAGTGTTGAATATGGTAGTGTAGAGTAGAGTGGTGTAGTGTAGAGTAGTGTAGAGTAGTGTAGAGTAGTGTAGAGTAGTGTAGTGTAGTGTAGAGTAGTGTAGAGAGGTGTAGTGTAGAGTAGTGTAGTGTAGAGTAGTGTAGTATAGTGTAGAGTATTATAGTGTAGTGTAGTGTAGAGTAGTGTAGAGTAGTGTAGTGTAGTGTAGAGTAGTGTAGTGTAGAGTAGAGTAGTGTAGTGTAGAGTAGTGTAGAGTAGTGTAGAGTAGTGTAGTGTAGAGAAGTGTAGTGTCATGTAGAGAAGTGTAGTGGCGTGTAGAGAAGAGTAGTGTAGAGTAGAGAAGTGTAGTGTAGTGTAGAGTAGTGTAGAGTAGTGTAGTGTAGAGTAGTGTAGTGTAGTGTAGAGTAGTGTAGAGTAGAGTAGTGTAGAGTAGAGTAGAGTAGTGTAGTGTAGTGTAGAGTAGTGTAGTGTAGAGTAGAGTAGAGTAGAGTAGAGTAGTGTAGAGTAGTGTAGAGTAGAGTAGTGTAGAGTAGTGTAGAGTAGTGTAGTGTAGAGTAGAGTAGTGTAGTGTAGAGTAGTGTAGTGTAGAGTAGAGTAGTGTAGTGTAGAGTAGTGTAGTGTAGTGTAGTGTAGAGTAGTGTAGTGTAGTGTAGTGTAGAGTAGTGTAGAGTAGTGTAGAGTAGAGTAGAGTAGAGTAGAGTAGTGTAGTGTAGAGTAGAGTAGTGTAGTGTAGTGTAGTGTAGAGTAGTGTAGTGTAGAGTAGTGTACTGTAGTTTAGAGTAGTGTAGAGTAGAGTAGAGTAGTGTAGATTAGTGTAGTGTAGAGTAGAGTAGTGTAGTGTAGTGTAGTGTAGAGTAGTGTAGTGTAGCAGTGTAGTGTAGAGTAGAGTAGAGTAGAGTAGTGTAGAGTAGTGTAGAGTAGAGTAGTGTAGTGTAGTGTAGTGTAGAGTAGAGTAGAGTAGTGTAGAGTAGAGTAGTGTAGTGTAGAGTAGTGTAGAGTAGTTTAGAGTAGTGTAGTGTAGTGTAGAGTAGTGTAGTGTAGAGTAGTGTAGTGTAGAGTAGTGTAGAGTAGAGTAGAGTAGTGTAGAGTAGAGTAGTGTAGAGTAGAGTAGAGTAGTGTAGTGTAGAGTAGAGTAGTGTAGAGTAGTGTAGAGTAGTGTAGTCTAGTGTAGAGTAGAGTAGTGTAGAGTAGAGTAGTGTAGTGTAGAGTAGTGTAGTCTAGTGTAGAGTAGAGTAGTGTAGAGTAGAGTAGTGTAGAGTAGAGTAGAGTAGTGTAGAGTAGAGTAGAGTAGTGTAGTGTAGAGTAGTGTAGAGTAGAGTAGTCTAGTGTAGAGTAGAGTAGAGTAGTGTAGAGTAGAGTAGAGTAGTGTAGAGTAGAGTAGTCTAGTGTAGAGTAGAGTAGTGTAGAGTAGAGTAGTGTAGAGTAGTGTAGAGTAGTGTAGAGTAGTGCCATGTAGAGTAGTCTAGTGTAGAGTAGTGTAGTGTAGAGTAGTGTAGTGTAGAGTAGTGTAGAGTAGTGTAGAGTAGTGTAGTGTAGTGTAGAGTAGAGAAGTGTAGTGCCATGTAGAGAAGTGTAGTGGCGTGTAGAGAAGAGTAGTGTAGAGTAGTGTAGAGTAGAGTAGTGTAGAGTAGTGTAGTGTAGAGTAGAGTAGTGTAGTGTAGAGTAGTGTAGAGTAGTGTAGAGTAGAGTAGTGTAGAGTAGTGTAGTGTAGAGTAGAGTAGAGAAGTGTAGTGCCATGTAGAGAAGTGTAGTGTTGAATATGGTAGTGTAGAGTAGAGTGGTGTAGTGTAGAGTAGTGTAGAGTAGTGTAGTGTAGAGTAAAGTAGAGAAGTGTAGTGCCATGTAGAGTAGTGTAGTGTAGTGTTGAATATGGTAGTGTAGAGTAGAGTGGTGTAGTGTAGAGTAGTGTAGAGTAGTGTAGTGTTGAATATGGTAGTGTAGAGTAGAGTGGTGTAGTGTAGAGTAGTGTAGAGTAGTGTAGAGTAGTGTAGTGTAGTGTAGTGTAGTGTAGAGTAGAGTAGAGTAGAGTAGAGTAGAGTAGAGAAGTGTAGTGTAGAGTAGTGTAGTGTAGAGTAGTGTAGTGTAGTGTAGTGTATAGTAGTGTAGAGTAGTGTAGTGTAGTGTAGAGTAGTGTAGTGTAGAGTAGTGTAGAGTAGTGTAGAGTAGTGTAGTGTAGTGTAGAGAAGTGTAGTGTCATGTAGAGAAGTGTAGTGGCGTGTAGAGAAGAGTAGTTTAGAGTAGAGTAGAGAAGTGTAGTGTAGTGTAGAGTAGTGTAGAGTAGTGTAGTGTAGAGTAGTGTAGAGTAGTGTAGAGTAGTGTAGAGTAGAGTAGTGTAGAGTAGAGTAGAGTAGTGTAGTGTAGTGTAGAGTAGTGTAGTGTAGAGTAGAGTAGTGTAGAGTAGTGTAGAGTAGAGTAGTGTAGAGTAGTGTAGTGTAGAGTAGAGTAGTGTAGTGTAGTGTAGAGTAGAGTAGTGCAGTGTAGTGTAGTGTAGAGTAGTGTAGTGTAGAGTAGTGTACTGTAGTTTAGAGTAGTGTAGAGTAGAGTAGAGTAGTGTAGTGTAGATTAGTGTAGTGTAGAGTAGAGTAGTGTAGTGTAGTGTAGTGTAGAGTAGTGTAGTGTAGCAGTGTAGTGTAGAGTAGAGTAGAGTAGTGTAGTGTAGAGTAGAGTAGTGTAGAGTAGAGTAGTGTAGTGTAGTGTAGAGTAGAGTAGAGTAGTGTAGTGTAGAGTAGTGTAGTGTAGTGTAGAGTAGAGTAGTGTAGAGTAGTGTAGAGTAGAGTAGTGTAGTGTAGTGTAGTGTAGAGTAGAGTAGAGTAGTGTAGAGTAGAGTAGTGTAGTGTAGAGTAGTGTAGAGTAGTTTAGAGTAGTGTAGTGTAGTGTAGAGTAGTGTAGTGTAGAGTAGTGTAGTGTAGAGTAGTGTAGAGTAGAGTAGAGTAGTGTAGAGTAGAGTAGTGTAGAGTAGAGTAGAGTAGTGTAGTGTAGAGTAGAGTAGTGTAGAGTAGTGTAGAGTAGTGTAGTCTAGTGTAGAGTAGAGTAGAGTAGTGTAGAGTAGAGTAGTGTAGTGTAGAGTAGTGTAGTCTAGTGTAGAGTAGAGTAGTGTAGAGTAGAGTAGTGTAGAGTAGAGTAGAGTAGTGTAGAGTAGAGTAGAGTAGTGTAGTGTAGAGTAGTGTAGAGTAGAGTAGTCTAGTGTAGAGTAGAGTAGAGTAGTGTAGAGTAGAGTAGAGTAGTGTAGAGTAGAGTAGTCTAGTGTAGAGTAGAGTAGTGTGGAGTAGAGTAGTGTAGAGTAGTGTAGAGTAGTGTAGAGTAGTGCCATGTAGAGTAGTCTAGTGTAGAGTAGTGTAGTGTAGAGTAGTGTAGTGTAGAGTAGTGTAGAGTAGTGTAGAGTAGTGTAGTGTAGTGTAGAGTAGAGAAGTGTAGTGCCATGTAGAGAAGTGTAGTGGCGTGTAGAGAAGAGTAGTGTAGAGTAGTGTAGAGTAGAGTAGTGTAGAGTAGTGTAGTGTAGAGTAGAGTAGTGTAGTGTAGAGTAGTGTAGAGTAGTGTAGAGTAGAGTAGTGTAGAGTAGTGTAGTGTAGAGTAGAGTAGAGAAGTGTAGTGCCATGTAGAGAAGTGTAGTGTTGAATATGGTAGTGTAGAGTAGAGTGGTGTAGTGTAGAGTAGTGTAGAGTAGTGTAGAGTAAAGTAGAGAAGTGTAGTGCCATGTAGAGTAGTGTAGTGTAGTGTTGAATATGGTAGTGTAGAGTAGAGTGGTGTAGTGTAGAGTAGTGTAGAGTAGTGTAGTGTTGAATATGGTAGTGTAGAGTAGAGTGGTGTAGTGTAGAGTAGTGTAGAGTAGTGTAGAGTAGTGTAGTGTAGTGTAGTGTAGTGTAGAGTAGAGTAGAGTAGAGTAGAGTAGAGAAGTGTAGTGTAGAGTAGTGTAGTGTAGAGTAGTGTAGTGTAGTGTAGTGTATAGTAGTGTAGAGTAGTGTAGTGTAGTGTAGAGTAGTGTAGTGTAGAGTAGAGTAGTGTAGAGTAGTGTAGAGTAGTGTAGTGTAGTGTAGAGAAGTGTAGTGTCATGTAGAGAAGTGTAGTGGCGTGTAGAGAAGAGTAGTTTAGAGTAGAGTAGAGAAGTGTAGTGTAGTGTAGAGTAGTGTAGAGTAGTGTAGTGTAGAGTAGTGTAGAGTAGTGTAGAGTAGTGTAGAGTAGAGTAGTGTAGAGTAGAGTAGTGTAGTGTAGTGTAGAGTAGTGTAGTGTAGAGTAGAGTAGTGTAGAGTAGTGTAGAGTAGAGTAGTGTAGAGTAGTGTAGTGTAGAGTAGAGTAGAGTAGTGTAGAGTAGTGTAGAGTAGTGTAGTGTAGAGTAGAGTAGTGTAGTGTAGTGTAGTGTAGAGTAGTGTAGAGTAGTGTAGTGTAGAGTAGAGTAGTGTAGTGTAGAGTAGTGTAGTGTAGAGTAGAGTAGAGTAGTGTAGAGTAGTGTAGAGTAGTGTAGAGTAGAGTAGTGTAGTGTAGTGTAGTGTGGTGTAGTGTAGTGTAGAGTAGAGTAGTGTAGAGTAGAGTAGTGTAGTGTAGAGTAGAGTAGAGTAGTGTAGAGTAGTGTAGAGTAGAGTAGTGTAGTGTAGTGTAGAGTAGAGTAGTGTAGTGTAGAGTAGTGTAGTGTAGTGTAGAGTAGAGTAGTGTAGAGTAGAGTAGTGTAGTGTAGTGTAGAGTAGTGTAGAGTAGAGTAGAGTAGTGTAGTGTAGAGTAGAGTAGTGTAGAGTAGTGTAGTGTAGAGTAGAGTCGTGTAGTGTAGAGTAGTGTAGAGAAGTGTAGTGTAGAGTAGTGTAGAGTAGAGTAGTGTAGAGTAGAGTAGTGTAGAGTAGTGTAGAGTAGAGTAGTGTAGTGTAGAGTAGAGTAGTGTAGAGTAGTGTAGAGTAGTGTAGTCTAGTGTAGAGTAGAGTAGAGTAGTGTAGAGTAGAGTAGAGTAGTGTAGTGTAGTGTAGAGTAGTGTAGTCTAGTGTAGAGTAGAGTAGTGTAGAGTAGAGTAGTGTAGAGTAGAGTAGTGTAGAGTAGAGTAGAGTAGTGTAGAGTAGAGTAGAGTAGTGTAGTGTAGAGTAGTGTAGAGTAGAGTAGTCTAGTGTAGAGTAGTGTAGAGTAGAGTAGTGTAGAGTAGAGTAGTCTAGTGTAGAATAGAGTAGAGTAGTGTAGAGTAGTGTAGAGTAGTGTAGAGTAGTCCCATGTAGAGTAGAGTAGTCTAGTGTAGAGTAGTGTAGTGTAGAGTAGTGTAGAGTAGTGCCATGTAGAGTAGAGTAGTCTAGTGTAGAGTAGTGTAGTGTAGAGTAGTGTAGAGTAGTGTAGAGTAGACTAGTGTAGAGTAGTGCCATGTAGAGTAGAGTAGTCTAGTGTAGAGTAGAGTAGTGTAGAGTAGAGTAGAGTAGTCTAGTGTAGAGTAGAGTAGAGTAGTGTAGAGTAGAGTAGAGTAGTGTAGAGTAGAGTAGTCTAGTGTAGAGTAGTGTAGAGTAGAGTAGTGTAGAGTAGTGTAGAGTAGTGCCATGTAGAGTAGTCTAGTGTAGAGTAGAGTAGAGTAGTGTAGAGTAGAGTAGAGTAGTGTAGAGTAGAGTAGAGTAGTGTAGAGTAGAGTAGTCTAGTGTAGAGTAGAGTAGAGTAGTGTAGAGTAGAGTAGAGTAGAGTAGTGTAGAGTAGTGTAGAGTAGAGAAGTGTAGTGTTGAATATGGTAGTGTAGAGTAGAGTGGTGTAGTGTAGAGTAGTGTAGAGTAGAGAAGTGTAGAGTAGTGTAGAGTAGTGTAGTGTAGTGTAGTGTAGAGTAGTGTAGTGTAGTGTAG
Source organism: Salvelinus fontinalis (assembly GCF_029448725.1). Taxonomy (NCBI): domain Eukaryota; kingdom Metazoa; phylum Chordata; class Actinopteri; order Salmoniformes; family Salmonidae; genus Salvelinus; species Salvelinus fontinalis. The sequence goes on from NC_074665.1 coordinate 11,806,750, forward strand.
AGTAGTGTAGTGTAGAGCAGTGTAGTGTAGTGTAGAGTAGTGTAGAGTAGTGTAGTGTAGTGTAGAGTAGTGTAGAGTAGTGTAGTGTAGTGTAGAGTAGAGTAGTGTAGAGTAGAGTAGAGTAGTGTAGTGTAGAGTAGTGTAGTGTAGAGTAGTGTAGAGTAGTGTAGTGTAGTGTAGAGTAGAGTAGAGAAGTGTAGTGCCATGTAGAGAAGTGTAGTGGCGTGTAGAGAAGAGTAGTGTAGAGTAGTGTAGTGTAGTGTAGTGTAGAGTAGAGTGGAGTAGAGTAGAGTAGAGAAGTGTAGTGTAGTGTTGAATATGGTAGTGTACAGTAGAGTGGTGTAGTGTAGAGTAGTGTAGAGTAGAGTAGAGTAGTGTAGAGTAGTGTAGTGTAGTGTTGAATATGGTAGTGTAGAGTAGAGTGGTGTAGTGTAGAGTAGTGTAGAGTAGAGTAGAGTAGAGAAGTGTAGAGTAGTGTAGAGTAGTGTAGTGTAGTGTAGAGAAGTGTAGTGCCATGTAGAGAAGTGCAGTGGCGTGTAGAGAAGAGTAGTGTAGAGTAGAGAAGAGAAGTGTAGTGTAGTGTAGTGTAGTGTAGAGTAGTGTAGAGTAGAGTAGAGAAGTGTAGTGTAGTGTTGAATATGGTAGTGTAGAGTAGAGTGGTGTAGATATGGTAGTGTAGAGTAGTGTGGTGTAGATATGGTAGTGTAGTGTAGTGTAGGGTAGGGTGGTGTTCAACAGAGGTCTTCTACTGAATCGGACAATTCATCTTGATGGTTGTACAGTCATCTCAAATAAAACTGTGAAGGACCTCGGCGTTACTCTGGACCCTGATCTCTCTTTTGACGAACATATCAAGACTGTTTCAAGGACAGCTTTTTTCCATCTACGTAACATTGCAAAAATCAGAAACTTTCTGTCCAAAAATGATGCAGAAAAATGTATCCATGTGTAACGGATGTGAAATGGCTAGCTAGTTAGCGGGTACGCGTTAGTAGCATTTCAATCAGTTACGTCACTTGCTCTGAGACTTAAGTAGTGTTGCCCCTTGCTCTGCAAGGGCCGCGGCCTTTGTGGAGCGATGGCTAACGACCGTGCTTCGTGGGCGACCGTTGTTGATGTGTGCAGAGGGTCCCTGGTTCGTGCCCGTGTCGGGGCGAGGGGACGACGTAAAGTTACTACTGTTACATTGATGCTGTTGACCCGGATCACTGGTTGCTGCGGAAAAAGGAGGAGGTTGAAAGGGGGGTGAGTGTAACGGATGTGAAATGGCTAGCTAGTTAGCAGGTACGCGCTAGTAGCATTTCAATCAGTTACGTCACTTGCTCTGAGACTTAAGTAGTGTTGCCCCTTGCTCTGCAAGGGCCGCGGCTTTTGTGGAGCGATGGGTAACGACGCTTCATGGGTGACTGTTGATGTGTGCAGAGGGTCCCTGGTTCGCGCCCGTGTCGGGGCGAGGGGACGACGTAAAGTTACTACTGTTACACATGCTTTTCTCACTTCTAGGTTAGACTACTGCAATGCTCTACTTTCCGGCTACCCGGATAAAGCAGGTGAACGGAAAGGCACTGGAGCAACGAACTGCCCTTGCTTTCTCTGCCTGGCCGGTTCCCCTCTCTCCACTGGGATTCTCTGCCTCTAACCCTATTACAGGGGCTGAGTCACTGGCTTACTGGTGCTCTCCCATGCCGTCCCTAGGAGGGGTGTGTCACTTGAGTGGGTTGAGTCACTGATGTGATCTTCCTGTCTGGGTTGGCGCCCCCCCCCTTGGGTTGTGCCGTGGCAGAGATCTTTGTGGGCTATACTCGGCCTTGCCTCAGGATGGTAAGTTGGTGGTTGAAGTTATCCCTCTAGTGGTGTGGGGGCTGTGCTTTGGCAAAGTGGGTGGGGTTATATCCTGCCTGTTTGGCCCTGTCCGGGGGTATCGTCCGACGGGGCCACAGTGTCTCCTGACCCCTCCTGGCTCAGCCTCCAGTATATATGCTGCAGTAGTCTGTGTCGGGGGTTTAGGGTCAGTCTGTTATATCTGGAGTATTTCTCCTGTCTTATCCGGTGACCTGTGTGAATTTAAGTATGCTTGCTCTGTCTCTCTCTCTCTCTCTCTCTCTCTCTCTCTCTCTCTCTCTCTCTCTCTCTCTCTCTTTCTTTCTCTCTCTTCGGAGTGCATGCTGGGAAGTGAGTCGTCAAGCAGGAGTGTTTGTGAGAGCGACTGGATTTCTTTTCATTCTATTGGGTTTTGGTATGTAAATATATATATATTGATTAGTTGGTTTAAAGATAATTGTTCTAATTATTAATTAACAAGTAGAGGGGTGGTGGGATAGTTTGAGGTTGTTTGTTTTCGCGAGGGCACAACCAGCTGGTTGAGGCTGGTTGAAATGTCTACTCGTGGGAGTTTGGAGTATGAAAAACTTAGTCGGCGCAATGGAATTAAGATTTTGGCAGAGGTTGGATGTTCAGTGGAAGAATGTGTTTTAGCGGTAGGTAGTATGATTGGGTATGATAGCATTAAATCAGCCTCAAGAATGAATAGCGCAGTAGTGATATTCTTAGATTCTATTGGAAAAGTGAATACGATGGTGGAGAACGGTGTTGTTTTGAGGGAGACACAGACGCAGGTATTTCCACTTATGAATCCGGCTAAGAAGGTTATATTGTCTAACGTACCACCATTTGTTAGAGATGAAGTGTTGGAGAGAGAATTATCGCGTCATGGTCAAATTGTATCTACAATAAAGAAAGTTCTTTTTGGATGTAAATCTCCGTTGCTGAAACATGTCGTGTCTCATAGGAGGCAAGTGCATATGATCTTAAAAAAGGACGTTGATGAACTGAATTTAGCGTTCAGTTTTAAGATTGATGGATTTGATTATGTTTTTTACGCTTCTACTGAATCAATTAAATGTTTTGGGTGTGGAAGAGAGGGGCATTTGGGGTGTAGTTGTCCTGAGAAGGAGCGCGCAGAGCCCGGTAGTAGTTATAGTGATGGTACAGATAATACATCGACGCAAAGGGATGAAATTGCTAAAAGTACAGGGGAAGGAAGAAGGTGGGCAGATGTGGTTGGAAAAGGGGGAGAGGAAGGCAGTGTGGATACGGGGACAATTGTGGTGGATCAGAACAAGGAGGGAGGGGAAGCAGTCTGTGAGATTGCGACTGCCGTTGCTGAGGTGGTGTTGGAAAATGAAATTGGAGATAAAGAGGAAATTGAAATAACAGGAAAGGAAGAAGCTGTTTTCAAAGTACCGAGAAGTAAGAGAAAGAATGTAGGGGGTGGTGAAGGGTCTAATTCTAAGAGGAAGGTAGAGATTGATAAATTAGTTGAAGATGAAAAGGTTGAAGAGATGGGGGAGTTTTCCTCTGGGGAAGAGAGCGGGAGTGAGTCATCTGACGCGTCACAACAAAATAGTGAGATAATTGGGGAGGAAGGAAGGTATGGAATTAAGAAGGTACGCCAATTTCTGAAGTTGACAAAAGGGAAGAAATATATGCAGGATTACAATATAACTGATTTTTTCCCTGAAAGTGAATTGTTTATTGAATCAGCAAAGTTTTTGATGTCAAAAATAACAGGGGGAGGTTTGACAAGCCCTGAAATTGCTAGACTTAAGAAGGTGGTCACGAGAGTGATAAGTGATGTAAATTCTAAAGAAAATGAAAGGGTTTAGTTGCAGTTTTAACCCTGTAAAGAGATGGGATGTCTGTATCTTCCTCTGTATATTTTTTTCATTCATGAGCAGTTTTAAGTTTTCTTCTTTAAACATAAATGGCGGAAGAGATGTTAAAAAAAGAGCGATAGTGTATGAGTTAATTAGGGGAAAGGGAAGTGACATAAATTTTCTACAAGAAACGCATAGTAATTTGGAAAATGAAGTTATGTGGAAAAAGGAGTGGGGGGGGACAGTGGTGTGTAGTCATAAAAATTCTAAAAGTGGGGGTGTGGCTATATTGTTCTCAAGGGGGTTTTTGCCTTTGTCTTATGAGGTTGAAGAGGTAGTTGAGGGGAGGTTATTAAAAGTTAGAGCAAGGTATGAAAACATCACTATGTGTCTGATAAATGTCTATGCCCCAGTGGTGGCAGTTGAGAGGGTATGTTTTTTAGAGACATTATCAAATACCATTGAGAAATGTAACAATGAAGATTATTTATTTATTGCTGGGGATTTTAACTGCACAGTCAGTTATTTAGATAGAAATGACCAAGAACCTCATATAGCCTCAAGGACCTTTTTAAAACGCCTCATTGTAACACATGAATTGTGTGATATTTGGCGGAGTCAAAATGGAGGCACAAGGCAGTACACCTGGGCGCATGTGAGAGAGAACAGCATCTCTATGGCAAGGTTAGATAGGTTTTATTGTTTTGAGCATCAATCTCAGGTCTGTAAATCAAGTGTGATAACCCCAGTGGGATTTTCTGATCATTGTTTAATAACAGAGGTGGTGTTCATTAATGATGTAAAACCCAAAAGCGCATACTGGCATTTTAATATAACTTTATTGAGTGATGCTCACTTCAGGAAATGTTTTTGTTTTTTCTGGGAGAGGTGGAGGTCTCAAAAGGACAGTTTTGTATCTATTCAACAGTGGTGGGATATAGGGAAAATCCAGATTCAACAATTTTGTAATCAATACACGAGGAATGTCACCAAGGATATCATCAGATCAATGAAAGCCCTAGAGTTTGAAATAGTGGAACTCATGACGTTGATTGAGACCACAGGAGATCGAGGCCATACGCAGGCACTCAAGAAAAAAAAAGTTGAATTGGCAGACCTGCTGGGTATCAGAGCACAGGGGGCATTGGTGAGAAGTAAGTTTCAGGGAATATCTGAAATGGATGCCTCATCCAAATTTTTCTTTGGTTTAGAGAAAAAGAATGGACAAAGAAAAATTATTCATTGTCTAAAATCAGCTGTTGGACAAGAGCTCACTAGCCCTAGTGGAATTAGAAAGAGGGCAGTAGAGTTCTATGCTGAGCTCTACAAGTGTGAGTACAAAGAGGATAAAACAGTGACACAGCAGTTCCTTGATGGGCTCCCAAAGGTGGATGCAGAAGCTCAGGTTGAGCTTGAGAAACCATTGTCTTTGCAGGAGTTATACTCTGCATTAAAAGGCATGGAAAATGGAAGGGCACCAGGCTTTGATGGGCTTCCCGTTGACTTTTTTAAGTCTTTTTGGAATATGTTGGGAGAAGATTGGCTAGCAGTAGTTAGTGATAGTTTAACCGGAGGGTTACTACCATTAAGCTGCAGAAGGGCTGTCCTCACCCTACTGCCCAAAAAGGGAGACCCTAGGGAGGTGAAAAACTGGAGGCCGGTGGCTTTATTGTGCACTGATTATAAGATCCTGTCCAAGGCTTTGTCCAACAGGCTGAGGGAGGTGATGGGGCAAATCATACATACGGACCAGTCCTACTGTGTTCCTGGCAGGCAGATAGGGGATAACATTTCTCTGATTCGTGACTTTTTGGACGTCTCTAGGGCTATTGGGTTGGATGCAGGTCTAATTTAAATTGATCAGGAAAAGGCATTTGACCGAGTTGAACATCAATTTTTATGGCATACGCTTGAGGCGTTTGGGTTCAGCTCTGGTTTTATTGACATGATAAAGGTGATATATGGTGACATTGAAAGTGTATTGAAAGTTAACGGTGGTTTGAGTGCTCCTTTTAAAGTGTGTAGAGGTATTAGACAGGGATGTTCTTTATCAGGGATGTTGTATGCCATTGCTATAGAGCCACTACTAAATAGCATTAGAAGTCGCATTGAAGGGGTGTACCTTTCCAAGGATATTCCTCCTATTCGTCTTTCAGCCTATGCTGATGATGTAGTTGTTTTAGTGAAAAATCAAGCGGAGGTGGATAGTTTGAGTCTAATGGTTGATCGGTTTAGGGGAATATCCTCGGCAAAAGTAAATTGGGAAAAGAGTTGTGCTTTACAGATTGGAGAATGGTCTGGAGGGATCATGGCTTTGCCAGGGGGATTGGAATGGTGTAAGGGAGGGTTTAAGTATCTTGGAGTGTACTTAGGAGATGAGGGGATTATGGAAAGAAATTGGATTGGGGTGGTTGAAATGGTGGAAGGGAGGATGAGGAGATGGCGTTGGTTGTTATCTCGAATGTCATATAGGGGGCGAACTATTATAGTTAACAATGTGATTGCCTCTGCATTATGGCATCGGTTGGCAGTTTTAGAACCACCATCTGGTCTTCTGGCTAAGATACAGGCAATTATGGTGGATTTTTTTTGGGATAAATATCACTGGGTTCCACAAAGTGTTTTGTATTTGTCAAAAGAGGAGGGGGGACAAGGTCTGGTACATCTTGCTAGTAGGGCTGCTGCTTTCCGTTTTCAGTTTATTCAAAGGTTGCTTTATGGACAGGAAAATGTGGTGTGGAGGGGGGTAGCAGGCCTTGTGTTACAGAGGGTTGGAGGATTAGGTTTAAAGAAGGCTTTATTTCTGGTTGATAGTAGCCAGATTTCTAGGGAGGGAGTACCTCCGTTTTACAGAGGACTTCTCAGAGTGTGGAGCATAATGAAGGTGTCCAGACGAACTTCAGCGGAGTCAGTGCATTGGCTGTTGGAGGAACCTCTGGTGTATGGGGCAAGACTGGATTGTACAACTGCAGCTGTTCCACATTTCTCCAAGATTCTGGTGAAGGGAAAAATAATCACCTTAAGACAGTTAATGGCAATGGCTGGGCCTGACTTAATGGATGGAAGACGGTTGGCTGAACATTTGGGGGTGAGGTCGGAAAGGATTGTTGGACAAATGCTGGGAAACTGCAGGAAAGCTCTGTCTGCGGAAGAGTGGGGAATGCTTAATAGCCACAAGAAGAAGGAACAAGATGAAGACGTCTCATTTCCAAGATTAGGGATTACACCAAATATCACAGAGTCAGAGAGAAAGGGTATAGTGTTGGATTTGAGAGGGTTGGAGGAGGTGGGTTTGGATGAGGTGAATGGGAAGGATTTGTATAGGGGGTGTGTTAAGGTGTTAAATAAAGAGAAATTGAAAAATAGAAAAGACACTCCATGGAGGGTAAAATTAGGAATTGATGATAAGGTAAAGCCAGCATGGAGAGCACTGTACAAACCACCGTTACAAAAGGGTACTGGTGATATGCAATGGAGGGTGTTACATGGCATTATTGCAGTTAATGCTTTTGTATCTGTCATTAATTCAGATGTTAGAGATGGATGTCCTTTTTGTAATATAAGAGAAACCATTTTTCACTGTTTTATGGAGTGTGAGAGGATAAAACCTTTATTGGAAATACTGGAATCATTGTTTAGAGCTGTAGGTGAGATTTTTAATAACAATGTTTTTATTTTGGGGTTTCAATATAGTAAGCAACAGAAAAGAAAATGTCAAATGTTAAATTTTATTTTGGGACAAGCTAAGATGTCAATTTTTTTGAGTAGGAAACATAAAATAGAAACGGGATATGAGAAGGATATAAGATGTGTTTTTAAAGGATTAGTGAAAGCAAGAATAAAAGTGGATTTTGAGTTTTTCTCAGCTGTAAAAGATCTCCCATTGTTTGAGGAGAAGTGGGCATATGAAGGAGCGCTTTGTTTTGTAGAGGAGGGGAAATTATTTTTTGTTGAGGAAATAAGTTGAATGTATATGTTCTTTTGTATTTTTATTTTATTTATTTTGTGTAGGAATTATATTCATTGTTTAATTTCTGAAAAGGCAGTGTGTCATTATTTATGTTAACAATTGAGTAGAAAATAAAGGTTTTATAAAAACTCTCTCTCTCTCTCTCTCTCTCTCTCTCTCTCTCTCTCTCTCTCTCTCTCTCTCTCTCTCTCTCTCTCTCTCTCTCGGACCATCTCTCGGACCATCTCTCGGACCATCTCTCGGACCATCTCTCGAACCATCTCTCGGACCATCTCTCGGACCATCTCTCGGACCATCTCTCGGACCATCTCTCGGACCATCTCTCGGACCATCTCTCGGACCATCTCTCGGACCATCTCTCGGACCATCTCTCGGACCATGCCTCAGGACTACCTGAGTTTCAACTGTTCTGTCTGCGGCTATGGAACCCTGACCTGTTCACCAGACGTGCTACCTGTCCCAGACCTGCTGTTTTCAACTCTCTAGAAACAGCAGGAACGGTAGAGATACTCTGAATGATCGGCTATGAAAGGCCAACTGACATTTACACCTGAGGTGCTGACTTGTTGCACCCTCAACAACTACTGTGATTATTATTATCTGACCCTGCTGGTCATCTATGAACATTTGAACATCTTGGATACTGGAACTGAACAAAAAAACAGAACATCTGGTTCCTCTCTAGGTTTCTTCCTAGGTTCTGGCCTTTCTAGGGAGTTTTCCCAGCCACCGTGCTTCTATACCTGCATTGGTTGCTGTTTGGGGTTTTAGGCTGGGTTTCTGTACAGGACTTTGAGACATCAGCTGATGTAAGAAGGGCTTTATAAATTAATTTGATTTGGTGTGGTTTAGTGTAGAGTAGTGTAGTGTAGTGTAGAGTAGTGTAGAGTAGAGTAGAGTAGAGTAGAGTAGAGTAGTGTAGTGTAGTGTAGTGTAGAGTAGTGTAGTGTAGTGTAGTGTAGAGTAGTGTGTAGTGTAATATGACTCTGTGGTGTGACCAGTCTTCATATCTTACCCAGAAGTAATCACAGTAGCTCCACTCATCTGGCTTCAACAGCTGCTGTTCAGGTGTACTCATAGGAAGGGGGAACGTTACACAGTTAATCTGAGAGAGAGAGAGCGAGAGAGCGAGAGCGAGAGAGAGAGAGAGAGAGAGAGAAGGATACACTTTTCAATGCTTTGAATTCTGCCAGAGGCACGTAGGTGATGACAGTGAAAGTTTGATCTTCCCAACACCTTGGTTTATTAAACTTAAATATAGGATCAGAAGAATGGGTACAGTGAGACCTAAATGCCACCAGGGAGAGCTTGAATGAGGCAGAGGAAAGATTGTCCCGGTGCGAGGAGAGAGATCCCGCTGTATGAAACAGTTAAACAACTGGGAAGAAAATTGAAAGGTATGTCCATCAAAACTGACTATCTGGAAAATAAATCAAGACAAAATAACACTTCAATACACAAAGTGAAAGAAGGGGCGTAAAAAAACGACATGGGCAAATTTGTGGAAGAACTGTTAGCGGATAAAGTTGTACTACAACGAGTTCAACTGCAGATAATCCGTGCGCACCACCCACACAAGGTAAACATCTGTCATTCTGCCCATGAGCAAGGCAGTTAACCCACTGTTCCCCGGGCGCCGATGATGTGAATGTCGATTAAGGAAGACCCACGCACCAGCCCTGCCAGGCAGGCACAGAATCGTGAGGGTGTAGTGACGCTTTAGCTGGTCTCTGAACGCATTTATCTTCCTATCTTGGTTACATAGGCCTATCTTTCAGCATCAGACGAGTGAGGGTGTATCTTTAATGTCGGGGGTACTTAGGTGAATGTCTAGGGTGGGTAGGGTTAGGCACTGTTCCATCGTGATAGGGCAAAGTGATATTTTCAATGTTTCAACGCTTTAGTTTTGTACAAATACATTTCCATCTCTGCGAAAGAGCGACTCTCTCTCTCTGGCATGTTCTCACAGACACTTTCACACACTCTTTCCTTCCATACTTTCACCTCCTCAGACTCATTCCAACACATGGACACCTCCATCTTTATCATTTCTATAGCGTTCTTATGTGGAGATGGTAGAACCTTCCAGAAGGACAACCATCTCTGCAGCACTCCACCAATCAGGCCTTTATGGTAGAGTGGCCAGACTGAAGCCACTCCTCAGTAAAAGGCACATGACAGTCTGCTTGGAGTTTGCCAAAAGGCACCTAAAGTACTCTCAGACCATGAAAAACAAGATCCTCTGGTCTAATGAAACCAATATTGAACTTTGGCCTGAATGCCAAGTGTCAAGTTTGGAGGAAACCTGACACCATCCCTATGGTGAAGCATGGTGGTGGCAGCATTATGCTGTAAGGATGTTTTTCAGGTGCAAGAACTGGTAGACAAGTCAGGATTGAGGGAAAGATGAACAGAGAGATCCTTGATGAAACCCTGCTCCAGAGCGCTCAGGACCTCAGACTGGGGCAAAGGTTCAACTTGCAACAGGACCACGACCCTAAGCACACAGCCAAGACAATGCAGGAGTGGCTTTGGGACAAGTCTCTGAATGTCCTTGAGTGGCCCAGCCAGAGCCCAGACTTGAACCCGATCAAACATCGCTGGAGAGACCTGAAAATAGCTGTGCAGCGACGCTCCCCATCTAACCTGAAAGAGCTTGAGAGGATCTGCAGAGAAGAACGTGAGAAACTCCCCAAATACAGGTGTGCCAAGCTTGTAGCGTCATACCCAAGAAGACTCGAGGCTATAATCGCTGCCACAGGTGCTTCAACAAAGTACTGAGGTCTGAATACTTATGTAAATGTAATATTTAAGTTGTCTTATTATTCTAAAAACCTGTTTTTGCTTTTATGGGGTATTGTGTTTAGATTGGCGAAGGGGGAAAAAAACAATTTAATCAATTGTGAGTAAGGCTGTAACATAACCAAATGTGCAAAAAGTCAAGGGGTCTGAATACTAACAAGGTAAATGCCAAGAATGTGCTGCGGAACCAGAATTATTCAAGAAGAAACCAAATCTGAGAATATTATAGCGGTAACTAACTGGGAAGACGAGCTGCACAGAGCAATAAGCCAAGAGGACTGGGAGGATACATATAGAAACACGCCCAAGACAACTCTCTACTCTGGAGGGATACTTTAAGTAAATATACAACCAAAGTAGAGTGGTGACATCACACCAAGTTGCTGGGTAACAGTGGGGAGAGCGGGGCTAACCACACCCACATACTATAGTCCTGCCCAGTCCTAAATCATTTACGGACTGAAGTATACAAAGTATTGGATGAAATGCTTGAATGCTGACTCTCTCTAAATCCAGAACACATACTCCTAGGGAGAACCTCCCGCCACGCATTGGTCCTCCAATCTGAATTCTGAGAACAGCCATTAAACAAATAACTAGAAACTGGCTTATACAGCTGGCACCACAGATAAGCAATTGGAAAGAAATAATTAATTAAATCTTTAGTATGGAAATGATAAATCATAGAATAAGAAACCAAATTACTATTTGAGATACTGTACATCCTGAAAAAAAAACTGACATTATATTAAATATTTATAGGCCATAACAGGAGATAAAATGTACACGTATGAAACAGATGGGCGTGGGTGGACACGTGTGTGTGCTTGCCGGTGTGTGTGTGTGTGTGTGTGTGTGTGTGTGTGTGTGTGTGTGTGTGTGTGTGTGTGTGTGTGTGTGTGTGTGTGTGTGTGTGTGTGTGTGATTTATAAGATTTAACAAAGCAATACATGAACATAGCATAATAACACGTCAGTGTAACAAAATGTCGCAGACAGAGAGGGCTGCCGTGCTTCTAGCTCTTAGGAAACTTTGCAGTATTTTTCTTCTTCTTTTAAATGTACTTTTTCTTACATTATTAGGCCAGAAATGTTTTGGCTTTATTACATACAGCCAGCAAGAATTATTGGATATCAGAGCGGCGGAGTTTAAGTCATGAAGGGCCACATTGAGATTAGCAATACAAAGTGTAAGATCTGGAGCCCACACACACACACCACACCACACCACACCACACCACACACACACACACACACACACACACACACACACACACACACACACACACACACACACACACACACACACACACACACACACACACAAGTCGACTGTCCACCTCTACTGAACTATTCAAGGTGCTCTGCCACTGTTGCTCTGGCAACACTTCTTCTCTTCAGTTCCAAGAATAAAAGACTGTAACATCCTGAGAACACATCGCTCCTTGAATCTGTCAACTCCTTTCTATTTCCAGACTTTATGATTAATGCCACTCAAAACACAGTAACAACTGTCAAACCACCAAGCATTTATCCTTCATCAGTCCTGACTGTCTGTTGTAATTCTCTCTCTCCAGTAGATGTTCAATATGTTGGCTGAGCGACTATCTCCCTGCTCGGCCCATCTCTATCTATTCTCTATCTCCCTGCTCGGCCCATCTCTATCTATTCTCTATCTCCCTGCTCGGCCCATCTCTATCTATTCTCTATCTCCCTGCTCGGCCCATCTCTATCTATTCTCTATCTCCCTGCTCGGCCCATCTCTATCTATTCTCTATCTCCCTGCTCGGCCCATCTCTATCTATTCTCTATCTCCCTGCTCGTCCCATCTCTATCTATTCTCTATCTCCCTGCTCGGCCCATCTCTATCTATTATCTATCTCCCTGCTCGGCCCATCTCTATCCATTCTCTATCTCCCTGCTCGGCCCATCTCTATCCATTCTCTATCTCCCTGCTCGGCCCATCTCTATCTATTCTCTATCTCCCTGCTCGAGCCATCACTATCTATTCTCTATCTCCCTGCTCGGCCCATCTCTATCTATTCTCTATCTCCCTGCTCGGCCCATCTCTATCTATTCTCTATCTCCCTGCTCGGCCCATCACTATCTATTCTCTATCTCCCTGCTCGGCCCATCTCTATCTATTCTCTATCTCCCTGCTCGGCCCATCTCTATCTATTCTCTATCTCCCTGCTCGGCCCATCTCTATCTATTCTCTATCTCCCTGCTCGGCCCATCTCTATCTATTCTCTATCTCCCTGCTCGGCCCATCTCTATCTATTCTCTATCTCCCTGCTCGGCCCATCTCTATCTATTCTCTATCTCCCTGCTCGGCCCATCTCTATCTATTCTCTATCTCCCTGCTCGGCCCATCTCTATCTATTCTCTATCTCCCTGCTCGGCCCATCTCTATCTATTCTCTATCTCCCTGCTCGGCCCATCTCTATCTATTCTCTATCTCCCTGCTCGGCCCATCTCTATCTATTCTCTATCTCCCTGCTCGGCCCATCTCTATCTATTCTCTATCTGCTGCACAGGGCCTTGAGGGTTGGGTATCTCTCTCTCCTCTCCCTCACTGTGTGGCTGTCAGTTGTAACTGTTAGCACCCTGGCCAGGCTGAGAAATGCTGACAATAGGACTGTTATTATTTCCCGAATTCATTCTCATTACCTCCAGCAGCAAAACAATTCTGCCCGAGGGGGGTGGACCTACTGCTGAGCCCACCTTCTCACAGGGCAGTTTACTGCTGTTAAATTGCAAGTGGAAAGGGTATGATAATGAAGATAAAGATGGCAATCCCCTTTCCACTCTTCCTGCCTCCAGATTAAAGGCAAACATCTGGCTTCCATCACTTTCTAATGAGCCTTTAAGTGACCTTGGCTGACCTCCACCAATGACCCCCTTAGGCCCTGACATTGGTAATTAGCTGAGGGTTAACTAAGGACTGGATCCGTCGACTTTACCCCCCCCCCGCATTTTTCCCCTGCACCCCATGTGCACTCTATCACCTCTGCCCAGGTTGGGTGTGGATTGAAACACTTTCTGACAGAAAAAATGAATTTCTGCAACTTCAGAACTCAGCTATTTGTTACACATTCTAATTGTCAACTTTCAATTCTGTTCAGAACTGACATCACACATTTAGAATAAACTCAATGTTTATTATCAAAGCAATTCCAGTCTCTAAATCATGTAATCATCACAGATTGGACTTTGCAACATTGTATTGTCCATGCATGTTGGGGTTGGGGTCTGTGTTTGGGTCTGTGTTTGGGTTTGGGTTAGGGTCTGTGCTTGGGTTAGGGTCTGTCTTAGGGTCTGCGTTTGGGTTAGGGTCTGGGTCTGTGTTTGGGTTAGGGTCTGTGTTTGGATTAGGGTCTGGGTCTGGGTTAGGGTCTGGGTTAGGGTCTGTGTTTGGGTTAGGGTCTGTCTTAGGGTCTGCGTTTGGGTTAGGGTCTGGGTCTGTGTTAGGGTCTGGGTTAGGGTCTGGGTTAGGGTCTGGGATAGGGTCTGGGTCTGGGTTAGGGTCTGGGATAGGGTCTGGGTCTGGGTTAGGGTCTGGGTTAGGGTCTGGGTTAGGGTCTGGGATAGGGTCTGGGTCTGGGTTAGGGTCTGGGATAGGGTCTGGGTCTGGGGAAAATAGTAGTGGTACTCACTGTGATGGTAGTCTCTTTGCTCTGCCACCTGGTGGGTGTTGTAGGACATGGACTCTGATGAGAAAGGCAGGATGCTCCATCAACATCTTCCTCCGTGTCTGACATGGTCTCTGACTGACACACACACAATGGAACTGTTCTACTGGAGCTATTCTACTGGAACTGTTCTACTGGAGCTGTTCTACTGGAGCTGTTCTACTGGAACTGTTCTACTGGAGCTGTTCAACTATTCTACTGGAGCTGTTCAACTGTTCTACTGGAACTGTTCTACTGGAGCTGTTCTACTGGAACTGTTCTACTGGAGCTGTTCTACTGGAACTGTTCTACTGGAGCTGTTCTACTGGAACTGTTCTACTGGAACTGTTCTACTGGAACTGTTCTACTGGAGCTGTTCTACTGGAACTGTTCTACTGGAGCTGTTCAACTGTTCTACTGGAACTATTCTACTGGAGCTGTTCTACTGTTCTACTGGAGCTGTTCTACTGGAACTGTTCTACTGGAACTGTTCTACTGGAGCTGTTCTACTGGAACTGTTCTACTGGAGCTGTTCTACTGGAGCTGTTCTACTGGAACTGTTCTACTGGAACTGTTCTACTGGAGCTGTTCAACTGTTCTACTGGAACTATTCTACTGGAACTGTTCTACTGTTCTACTGGAACTGTTCTACTGGAACTGTTCTACTGGAACTGTTCTACTGGAGCTGTTCTACTGGAACTGTTCTACTGGAACTGTTCTACTGGAACTGTTCTACTGGAACTGTTCTACTGGAGCTGTTCTACTGGAGCTGTTCTACTGGAGCTGTTCTACTGGAACTGTTCTACTGGAACTGTTCTACTGGAGCTGTTCTACTGGAACTGTTCTACTGTTCTACTGGAGCTGTTCTACTGTTCTACTGGAGCTGTTCTACTGGAACTGTTCTACTGGAGCTGTTCTACTGGAGCTGTTCTACTGTTCTACTGGAACTGTTCTACTGGAGCTGTTCTACTGGAACTGTTCTACTGGAACTGTTCTACTGGAGCTGTTCTACTGGAACTGTTCTACTGTTCTACTGGAACTGTTCTACTGGAACTGTTCTACTGGAGCTGTTCTACTGGAGCTGTTCTACTGGAACTGTTCTACTGGAACTGTTCTACTGGAACTGTTCTACTGGAGCTGTTCTACTGGAACTGTTCTACTGGAGCTGTTCTACTGTTCTACTGGAGCTATTCTACTGGAACTGTTCTACTGGAACTGTTCTACTGGAGCTGTTCTACTGTTCTACTGGAGCTGTTCTACTGGAACTGTTCTACTGGAGCTCTCTGGGAGTGACTGTCTGTACACACACTTCTGCCCAGACAATGTCCTCACATCAGCAATCTGTGTATGGGTTTGTGCGCGTGTGCGTGTGTGTGTGTGTTTCTGTGTGTGCTTTTGTGTGCCTACATGAGTGTGTGTGTGTGTGTGTGTTTCTCTGTCTGTGTGTGTGTGTGTGTGTACTGTGTGTGCGTTTGTGTGCCTACATGAGTGTGTGTGTGTGTGTGTGTGTGTGTGTGTGTGTGTGTGTGTGTGTGTGTGTGTGTGTGTGTGTGTGTGTGTGTGTGTGTGTGTGTGTGTTTCTCTGTGTGCTTTGTGTGCCTACATGATTGTGTGTGTTGGGGTCTTAGGACTTTTCTACTGGAACTGTTCTACTGGAACTGTTCTACTGGAGCTGTTCTACTGGAGCTGTTCTACTGGAGCTGTTCTACTGTTCTTCTGGAACTGTTCTACTGGAGCTGTTCTACTGGAGCTGTTCTACTGGAACTGTTCTAGTGTTCTACTGGAGCTGTTCTACTGGAGCTGTTCTACAGGAACTGTTCTACTGTTCTACTGGAACTGTTCTACTGGAGCTTTTCTACTGGAGCTGTTCTACTGGAACTGTTCTACTGGAACTGTTCTACTGGAGCTGTTCTACTGGAACTGTTCTACTGGAACTGTTCTACTGGAACTGTTCTACTGTTCTACTGGAACTGTTCTACTGGAACTGTTCTACTGGAGCTGTTCTACTGGAGCTGTTCTACTGGAGCTGTTCTACTGGAACTGTTCTACTGGAACTGTTCTACTGGAGCTGTTCTACTGGAACTGTTCTACTGTTCTACTGGAGCTGTTCTACTGTTCTACTGGAGCTGTTCTACTGGAACTGTTCTACTGGAGCTGTTCTACTGGAGCTGTTCTACTGTTCTACTGGAACTGTTCTACTGGAGCTGTTCTACTGGAACTGTTCTACTGGAACTGTTCTACTGGAGCTGTTCTACTGGAACTGTTCTACTGTTCTACTGGAACTGTTCTACTGGAACTGTTCTACTGGAGCTGTTCTACTGGAGCTGTTCTACTGGAACTGTTCTACTGGAACTGTTCTACTGGAACTGTTCTACTGGAGCTGTTCTACTGGAACTGTTCTACTGGAGCTGTTCTACTGTTCTACTGGAGCTGTTCTACTGGAACTGTTCTACTGGAACTGTTCTACTGGAGCTGTTCTACTGTTCTACTGGAGCTGTTCTACTGGAACTGTTCTACTGGAGCTCTCTGGGAGTGACTGTCTGTACACACACTTCTGCCCAGACAATGTCCTCACATCAGCAATCTGTGTATGGGTTTGTGCGCGTGTGCGTGTGTGTGTGTGTTTCTGTGTGTGCTTTTGTGTGCCTACATGAGTGTGTGTGTGTGTGTGTGTTTCTCTGTCTGTGTGTGTGTGTGTGTGTACTGTGTGTGCGTTTGTGTGCCTACATGAGTGTGTGTGTGTGTGTGTGTGTGTGTGTGTGTGTGTGTGTGTGTGTGTGTGTGTGTGTGTGTGTGTGTGTGTGTGTGTGTGTGTGTGTGTGTGTGTGTGTGTGTGTGTTTCTCTGTGTGCTTTGTGTGCCTACATGATTGTGTGTGTTGGGGTCTTAGGACTTTTCTACTGGAACTGTTCTACTGGAACTGTTCTACTGGAGCTGTTCTACTGGAGCTGTTCTACTGGAGCTGTTCTACTGTTCTTCTGGAACTGTTCTACTGGAGCTGTTCTACTGGAGCTGTTCTACTGGAACTGTTCTACTGTTCTACTGGAGCTGTTCTACTGGAGCTGTTCTACAGGAACTGTTCTACTGTTCTACTGGAACTGTTCTACTGGAGCTTTTCTACTGGAGCTGTTCTACTGGAACTGTTCTACTGGAACTGTTCTACTGGAGCTGTTCTACTGGAACTGTTCTACTGTTCTACTGGAGCTGTTCTACTGGAGCTGTTCTACTGGAACTGTTCTACTGGAACTGTTCTACTGGAGCTGTTCTACTGGAGCTGTTCTACTGGAACTGTTCTACTGGAGCTGTTCTACTGTTCTACTGGAACTGTTCTACTGGAACTGTTCTACTGGAGCTGTTCTACTGGAGCTGTTCTACTGGAGCTGTTCTACTGGAACTGTTCTACTGGAACTGTTCTACTGGAGCTGTTCTACTGTTCTACTGGAACTGTTCTACTGGAGCTGTTCTACTGTTCTACTGGAACTGTTCTACTGGAGCTGTCCTACTGGAGCTGTTCTACTGGAGCTGTTCTACTGGAGCTGTTCTACTGGAGCTGTTCTACTGGAACTGTTCTACTGGAGCTGTTCTACTGGAACTGTTCTACTGGAACTGTTCTACTGGAGCTGTTCTACTGTTCTACTGGAACTGTTCTACTGGAACTGTTCTACTGGAGCTGTCCTACTGGAGCTGTTCTACTGGAACTGTTCTACTGGAACTGTTCTACTGGAACTGTTCTACTGTTCTACTGGAACTGTTCTACTGTTCTACTGTTCTACTGTTCTACTGGAACTGTTCTACTGTTCTACTGGAACTGTTCTACTGGAGCTGTCCTACTGGAGCTGTTCTACTGGAACTGTTCTACTGGAGCTGTTCTACTGGAACTGTTCTACTGGAACTGTTCTACTGGAGCTGTTCTACTGGAGCTGTTCTACTGGAACTGTTCTACTGGAAATGTCCTACTGGAGCTGTTCTACTGGAGCTGTTCTACTGGAACTGTTCTACTGTTCTACTGGAGCTGTTCTACTGGAGTTGTTCTACTGGAACTGTTCTACTGGAACTGTTCTACTGGAACTGTTCTACTGGGACTGTTCTACTGGGACTGTTGTACTGGAACTGTTCTACTGGAGCTGTTATACTGGAACTGTTCTACTGGAGCTGTTCTACTGGAACTGTTCTACTGGAGCTGTTCTACTGGAACTGTTCTACTGGAGCTGTTCTACTGGAACTGTTCTACTGGAACTGTTCTACTGTTCTACTGGAGCTGTTCTACTGGAGTTGTTCTACTGGAACTGTTCTACTGGAGCTGTTCTACTGGAG